>NW_021822748.1:180987-212226 GCF_901001165.1 Salmo trutta
GAGTAGTTTCTGTTAATGGTAATCACATTTCAACTACTACTATTATTATTGCTGTTGGTCCCACCATTGTTAAATTATTCATATAAAAACAATGTAAGTCATTTAACTTGCCTCATCAATAAAGTCTATTGAATTGAATTTAAATTGAGAGAGACAGGATGGGTGGAGGAAGAGTGAGAATAATAGATATTTCAACAGAGAAGATTTCAAGCCTGAAAGATAACTACGCTAATACCCCATGAGAGGTTGTTCCCATTGTTCTCTGTATTTCTAGTGTGTGTGTGTGTGTGTGTGTGTGTGTGTGTGTGTGTGTGTGTGTGTGTGTGTGTGTGTGTGTGTGTTCTACATATGAAGACTGATTGGGCTGAGTCTCAAACGGAGGGGGGAGTGAATGATCTATCATGAGGGTTTTGATGTGTGTGTTGACGTGGGGACAGCCTGTTGGACGTGTGAGAGACCATGAGATGATTCTGCTGGCCTCAGCCTGTTGGGGAAGGAAGGGACCTGCCAAGGTCTGTGTGGAGCCATAAGACACATACTTAAGCGGACATGCTCAGTGTGTCACTATGAGGCAGGGTCCAGCTGGACCAGCACCAGGACACTGACAGGTACACCATCCCTCACCCTCCTCCTCCTCCTCCTCCTCCTCCCCCTCCGTGTCAGTTGAGAGGACCACTTCTTATGAGCTACTTGGAGCTCCTATTACTTTCCCCTTTACTCCTATTGGTCAAGGGGAGTTTTCTACTCGGTTCTTATTGGTCAAGGGGAGTTTTCTACTCGGTTCTTATTGGTAGAGTAATACAACTTGTCGCTATCTTCAGATGAATGCACTAAGTGTCTGAGGATAAGAGTGTCTGCGGATAAGAGTGGCTGCGGATAAGAGTGGCTGCGGATAAGAGTGGCTGCGGATAAGAGTGTCTGCGGATAAGAGTGTCTGCGGATAAGAGTGTCTGCGGATAAGAGTGTCTGCGGATAAGAGTGTCTGCTAAATGACTGAAGGGTTCTCTGTGTGAGTGTACCTCTTCATGGAATGTGTTGATCTGCTCCATTAGGATCTGGTTCTCTGTCTCTCTCTCCTGCTTCTCAGATCCCAGAGTCTCCTTTTCAGCAGCCAGCTCATGGACTCTGTGTTCATAGTCTCCTTCCATTTTCTTCAGCTCCACCTGCAGCTCATGACGTGCAGTCAGCTCTGCATCCAGCTACAGGAGAGAACACACACAGTCAGCTCTGCATCCAGCTACAGGAGAGAACACACACAGTCAGCTCTGCATCCAGCTACAGGAGAGAACACACGCAGTCAGCTCTGCATCCAGCTACAGGAGAGAACACACACAGTCAGCTCTGCATCCAGCTACAGGAGAGAACACACGCAGTCAGCTCTGCATCCAGCTACAGGAGAGAACACACACAGTTCAGCTCTGCATCAGCTACAGGAGAGAACACACGCAGTCAGCTCTGCATCCAGCTACAGGAGAGAACACACGCAGTCAGCTCTGCATCCAGCTACAGGAGAGAACACACACAGTCAGCTCTGCATCCAGCTACAGGAGAGAACACACACAGTCAGCTCTGCATCCAGCTACAGGAGAGAACACACGCAGTCAGCTCTGCATCCAGCTACAGGAGAGAACACACACAGTCAGCTCTGCATCCAGCTACAGGAGAGAACACACGCAGTCAGCTCTGCATCCAGCTACAGGAGAGAACACACGCAGTCAGCTCTGCATCCAGCTACAGGAGAGAACACACACAGTCAGCTCTGCATTCAGCTACAGGAGAGAACACACACAGTCAGCTCTGCATTCAGCTACAGGAGAGAACACACACAGTCAGCTCTGCATCCAGCTACAGGAGAGAACACACACAGTCAGCTCTGCATCCAGCTACAGGAGAGAACACACACAGTCAGCTCTGCATCCAGCTACAGGAGAGAACACACACAGTCAGCTCTGCATCCAGCTACAGGAGAGAACACACACAGTCAGCTCTGCATCCAGCTACAGGAGAGAACACACACAGTCAGCTCTGCATCCAGCTACAGGAGAGAACACACGCAGTCAGCTCTGCATCCAGCTACAGGAGAGAACACACACAGTCAGCATTGACAACGGCAGACCTCCACTCTCTGAGGGTGTCTCTGGGGGAGTTGGGATACGCAAAATACTCCCTTCAATACAAAAGCTTTAAAGTACTTATTCCATGCATCAGGACAGAGTGAGACAGAAACAGTATATAAAGGGTTAAAAGCACTCTGAGCAACATGAGAGTACAGGGTTAAAATAACACAGCTTAGTGTCCAGCTCCACTGGAGAGAACACACGCTCCCACACACACACACACAGGTAAACACACACACACACACACACACACACACACACACACAGCTTAGTGTCCAGCTCGACTGGAGAGAACACACGCTCCCACACACACACACACACACACACACACACACACACACACACACACACACACACACACACACACACCTTAGTGTCCAGCTCCACTGGAGAGAACACACGCTCCCACACACACACAGCTGGTTTGGTGTTTAACTTGCAGACACTAGACTTCCTCCTCTTTCTGACAGTCTCATCCTGCAAGAAATGATCCTATCAACAAATGTGTGTGTGTGTGTGTGTGTGTGTGTGTGTGTGTGTGTGTGTGTGTGTGTGTGTGTGTGTCAGTTGCAGAGTGATTGTGATTGTCCATATTTGCAGAGAATGGGTATGTTTACGTGAGTTTTCATGTAATGGGACAGAATGTCAGAGAGTTTGCAATTATCCTGTAAGACTCCTAATGGGGGAAAACCCCATGGTAGCAAACCCCCCGCAACCACAGCACTTAGCCCTCAACTAGTGTGTGTGTGTGTGTGTGTGTGTGTGTGTACTCATTCTCTCATTCGTCTCTTTCTCATTTAGACTGCTAGTTGGGTGTCAGGGAGAGATGAGCACGGAGAATCTCATTACAATCATATGTGTGTGTGTGTGTGTGTGTGTGTGTGTGTGTGTGTGTGTGTGTGTGTGTGTGTGTTCACCTTCTTCTCCAACTCTATGGCCTTGGCCTGACTGGACTCCACCTTGGTCTTGTCCACCATGTTGTCTGTGGAGAGACAGAGAGGGATGAGATGAAGACCGAGAGAGAGAGCGAGAGAGAGAGAGAGAGGGGGAGACGAGACAGACCCAGAGAGAGAGAGAGAGGGGGAGACGAGACAGACCCGGGCAAGAGCGAGAGAGAGAGACGAGACAAACCCGAGAGAGAGAGAGAGAGACAAGACAGACCCGAGAGAGAGAGGGAGAGACGAGACAGACCCGAGAGAGAGGAGAGACGAGACAGAGAGAGAGACGAGAGAGAGACGAGAGAGAGAGGGAGACGAGACAGACCCGGGCGAGAGAGAGAGAGCGAGACGAGACAGACCCGGGAGAGAGAGGGAGAGACGAGACAGACCCGAAAGAGGGAGAGAGAGAGAGAGACGAGACAGACCCGAGAGAGAGAGACGAGACAACAACTACTGTAGACTGCACCTATGAGCTGAGACAACAACTACTGTAGACTGCACCTATGAGCTGAGACAACAACTACTGTAGACTGCACCTATGAGCTGAGACAACAACTACTGTAGACTGCAGCTATGAGCTGAGACAACAACTACTGTAGACTGCAGCTATGAGCTGAGACAACTACTGTAGACTGCAGCTATGAGCTGAGACAACAACTACTGTAGACTGCACCTATGAGCTGAGACAACAACTACTGTAGACTGCACCTATGAGCTGAGACAACAACTACTGTAGACTGCACCTATGAGCTGAGACAACTACTGTAGACTGCAGCTATGAGCTGAGACAACAACTACTGTAGACTGCAGCTATGAGCTGAGACAACAACTACTGTAGACTGCACCTATGAGTTGAGACAACAACTACTGTAGACTGCAGCTATGAGCTGAGACAACAACTACTGTAGACTGCAGCTATGAGCTGAGACAACAACTACTGTAGACTGCAGCTATGAGCTGAGACAACAACTACTGTAGACTGCAGCTATGAGCTGAGACAACAACTACTGTAGACTGCAGCTATGAGCTGAGACAACAACTACTGTAGACTGCACCTATGAGCTGAGACAACAACTACTGTAGACTGCAGCTATGAGCTGAGACAACAACTACTGTAGACTGCAGCTATGAGCTGAGACAACAACTACTGTAGACTGCAGCTATGAGCTGAGACAACAACTACTGTAGACTGCACCTATGAGCTGAGACAACAACTACTGTAGACTGCACCTATGAGCTGAGACAACACTACTGTAGACTGCAGCTATGAGCTGAGACAACAACTACGTAGACTGCACCTATGAGCTGAGACAACAACTACTGTAGACTGCAGCTATGAGCTGAGACAACAACTACTGTAGACTGCAGCTATGAGCTGAGACAACAACTACTGTAGACTGCACCTATGAGCTGAGACAACAACTACTGTAGACTGCACCTATGAGCTGAGACAACAACTACTGTAGACTGCACCTATGAGCTGAGACAACAACTACTGTAGACTGCACCTATGAGCTGAGACAACAACTACTGTAGACTGCAGCTATGAGCTGAGACAACAACTACTGTAGACTGCAGCTATGAGCTGAGACAACAAGCGCCTTTGCTCTGGTCTGGGGACTGAACAATAGAGGGAGTCAACAATCACACCTTTCTCCTGCTTGTTGGTGTGTTGTTGTTGGTGTGTTGTCTGGTTCCATGTTCTCAACACACCAAGTTGTAAGACTAAACTATAGTTACAATCACTACAATGATACAGTCCCTCTCTGGTTCCCCCTTGTGGTGGGTTTAGAACAGCTGGCTTGTTGGGTAACTGTTCCGTGTGTGTGTGTGAGAGAGAGACAGAGCGAGAGACAGAGAGACAGAGACAGAGCGAGAGACAGAGAGACAGAGAGAGAGAGAGAGAGAGAGAGAGAGACAGAGAGAGAGACAGACTATTCTATGGTGTGTGTGTGAGAGAGAGACAGAGACTATTCTATGGTGTGTGTGTGAGAGAGAGAGACAGAGACTATTCTATGGTGTGTGTGTGAGAGAGAGAGACAGAGACTATTCTATGGTGTGTGTGTGAGAGAGAGAGAGAGAGAGAGAGAGAGAGAGAGAGAGAGAGAGAGACAGAGACTATTCTATGGTGTGTGTGTCTCTCTTACCAATTAACCCCTCAACGTCCAGGCTTAGATTGCGGCACTTGAAGTCTGGGTCGGCTCCGTTCCTGTGCAACACGATCTGAGCTATACACTCATCTATCAGCTTGTAGTACTGGGGCCTGGAAGACAGAGAGAGAGACAGACAGAGACAGAGAGAGAGAGACAGAGAGAGACAGAGAGAGACAGAGAGAGAGACAGAGAGAGAGAGAGAGAGAGAGAGACAGACAGAGAGACAGAGAGAGAGACAGAGAGAGAGAGAGGACAGACAGAGAGAAAGAGAGATAGACAGAGAGAGAGAGACAGACAGAGAGAGACAGAGAGAGACAGAGAGAGACAGAGAGAGAATCTATGTAATTGTGAGTGTATGTGTGTTCGTGGAAGACAGTGAACAAAGACAAATTGTATTAAGTTGAAATTTGAGAGCAAGAAAGAGGGAGACAGAAATTGAAATGAACATAAATCTGGGAGATGGATGGAATAGAAAGAGAAGCAGAAAGAGAGGGAGACGGAGAAAGAGAATATGTCTACGGGCGCATCCGTGAGTCTACGGGCGCATCCGTGAGTCTACGGGCGCATCCGTGAGTCTACGGGCGCATCCGTGAGTCTACGGGCGCATCCGTGAGACTACGGGCGCATCCGTGAGCCTACGGGCGCATCCGTGAGTCTACGGGCGCATCCGTGAGCCTACGGGCGCATCCGTGAGCCTACGGGCGCATCCGTGAGTCTACGGGCGCATCCGTGAGTCTACGGGCGCATCCGTGAGCCTACGGGCGCATCCGTGAGTCTACGGGCGCATCCGTGAGTCTACGGGCGCATCCGTGAGTCTATGGGAGCGCAGGTGTCCATATGAAGCTGTGAAAATATGACTGGCACTTAGTCTTCATCTCAGGGTATAGGTATATACAGTGTATGTATATATGTGTGTGGAGTTGGTTTCACACACACACACTCAATTTACGAGGTGTCTGCTTCTGTGACGCTCCCTAAGTCAAAAACACAAGTTGATTTATTCCCCAACTCCAGCACTTTTCAAACTCAGATTCATCCGTGGAGGGAGAGAGACATCTAGTGTCTGTTTTTTTAAAGTTAAAAATCACAAACTTGCTGATAGGCTTGACTGGTGTGCGGTATTTTCATGAAGATGCATCAGACTGAAGACCCCTTAAGTTCATATGTTCCTGTTGTTTGTTTAACCATCTGTCTGTTGTCCGTCCGTCCGTCCGCCTGTGTGTGTCAGATTCAGTCACTGTTTGACCTTCTGGTCATTCCCAGTTCAGACAGACTGTTCCCAGCTTCTCTCAACACACATGGCTTTCTCTCCCACTCATTTCTTTGTCCCCCCACCATGTCTCTCGCTCTATAATCATTTCCAAACAATATCCCTCTCTCCCATCATGGTCCAGCTCCATCGTGCTGAGAGAAACGTTAGCAGGAGAGAGATTCATAGACACTGCCACGTTGGGAGAACAGGGACACAGCCAGGCTGAGAGAGGTGGAGGGTGAGGGGGGTGAGGGGGATGGAGGGTGAGGGGGATGAGGGGTGAGGGGGATGGAGGGTGAGGGGGATGGAGGGTGAGGGGTGAGGGGGATGGAGGGCGAGGGGGATGGAGGGTGAGGGGTGAGGGGGATGAGGGGGATGGAGGATGGAGGGTGAGGGGGATGAGGGGGATGGAGGGTGAGGGGGATGGAGGGTGAGGGGGATGAGGGGTGAGGGGGATGAGGGGTGAGGGGGATGGAGGGTGAGGGGGATGGAGGGTGAGGGGGATGAGGGGTGAGGGGGATGGAGGGTGAGGGGGATGGAGGGCGAGGGGGATGAGGGGTGAGGGGGATGGAGGGTGAGGGGGATGAGGGGTGAGGGGATGGAGGGTGAGGGGGATGAGGGGTGAGGGGATGGAGGGCGAGGGGGATGAGGGGTGAGGGGGATGGAGGGTGAGGGGGATGGAGGGTGAGGGGGATGAGGGGTGAGGGGGATGGAGGGTGAGGGGGATGGAGGGTGAGGGGGATGAGGGGTGAGGGGGATGGAGGGTGAGGGGGATGGAGGGTGAGGGGGATGAGGGGTGAGGGGGATGGAGGGTGAGGGGGATGGAGGGTGAGGGGGATGAGGGGTGAGGGGAGGGATGAGGGGTGAGGGGATGGAGGGTGAGGGGGATGAGGGGTGAGGGGGATGGAGGGCGAGGGGGATGAGGGGTGAGGGGGATGAGGGGTGAGGGGGATGGAGGGTGAGGGGGATGGAGGGTGAGGGGGATGAGGGGTGAGGGGGATGGAGGGTGAGGGGGATGGAGGGTGAGGGGGATGAGGGGTGAGGGGGATGAGGGGTGAGGGGGATGGAGGGTGAGGGGGATGAGGGGTGAGGGGGATGGAGGGCGAGGGGGATGAGGGGTGAGGGGGATGGAGGGCGAGGGGGATGAGGGGTGAGGGGGATGGAGGGCGAGGGGGATGAGAGAGCAGAGACAGAAGGCCAGGGTCAAAGTAAAGGTTATTGGTGTGTGTGCTTGTGTGAATTGGAAATCGGAGAGTGGGGAAACTGCCAGAGAGCCATTTTGCTGGCGTCCCTCGAGCAATTTGGAGTAAGTGCCTTGCTCAAGGGCACAAGAACAGATTTTTCACATTGTCGGCTCCTGGTTTGTGTGTGTGGACGTCCATTCCCTTACCTGACCATGTAGTCGTTGCGGATCAGCAGCAGGTGCTGCATCAGAGACAGTAAGTGTGTTTCAGCCTTGGAGTCTTTGACGGTGTTCATCACGACCTGGAACACCTCCATCACGTCAGTAGGACCACACGTTAAGGGGGGTCAATGGAACACAGACATAATTCAGCCTCAACTTCCCCTCGTGCAACAACTTTTATCATCTTATTTCTGGTATGTCATTCAATGAGAGGAGGGGCCACAGAGGAGGGGCCTCAGAGGAGGATATATGTACAGTTATCAATGTACATGAAGTAATATTACACATGTAAAAGATTAAGAGCTCAAAGCTGTTTAACAGTTTGATACGATACGTTTTTGATCAAATGATAGTTCATTCCTTATTAGTTTATAACTGTTATCAAATGTGTCAGAACCAAATCAATCAAGGTAAAATAAAAGCACTGTGGAAATCCTTGTGCTTTTGTGTGAGAAATGATGGCACCTTGGAGCCACCTAGTGGTGAAACGAAGGAATGAACGTTAGAGGACAGTGACTTCCTGTGTAACAGGGGGCCAACCTCAGGCACCCTATTCCTTATATAGGGCACTAAAGGCCCTGATAAACAGCAGGACATTACAGGGAACAGAGTGCTATTTGATACAGTCTTACTATAAACTCCTCACTGAGACACCTGAACAAGCTGCCCCATATAGAGGGACTATTTCAGCCTCTCTGAAGCGGAAGGATATTCCATTTCAACGCGCACGTCGTTGAGGCGGGCCTGGAGTTCTTCAGAATCATCTTCAGCCTGGTCGTCAAAAACACTGAGCTGCACCCTCAGCTCCTCATTCTCTATGGACCGAATCTCCTACAGGAGAGACGGAGGGCCAACTGAAATCACCACGCTTCTGAACATCAAGGTAAACGTCAGTTTCGAATGGTTCAGAATAAGTTTGAGAGTTAGTGTGTGTGTGTGTGTGTTGGTCTCACCGTCAGCAGGTCTCGCAGGCCCAGTCTCAGCAGTTCTGAGCGGATGTGGATCCTGTAGTCCAGCTCTTCTCCTCGACTGATGAGAGCGTTGATGAGTTGCATACAGCCGTTCTTCAGGCCGATGTTGGGTTTGTTCATACCAGAGAGGAGTGGCTGAAACCTCTCAATGTCCTGCTTCTCTGCCTCCTCAGTGATGGCCTCTAGAACACGCTCATGACTACAGGGAGTTACACACATTAATACAGAGAATCTCTCTCTCTCTCACACACACAGACACACACACACACACACACACACACACACACACACACACACGTACGTACAGGTTGTCAGGGTGTTCCAGGATGCAGATGGCTGAGAGCAGTTTGACCACATCCACCATCATGTGAGGGACTCTGGGGTTAATGGCTCGGACCAGCAGAGGGATGCCCTCAGCAGACGTCAACATGGCCTTCAGACCATACTTGTTGTTCATGAAGGCTTTGAGACAGCGCACAATCTCGTGTTGACACTTCACACCCATATTCCTATAGGACAGGAAGACAGGAGAGATGAAGGTGTGTTACTGCATGGGCAGGAGTTTACATACCAAACAGGGGACTAGCAAATCGACTGCAGAAGGCAACGGGTTCAAGGGGCAAGAGGGTGTTGATCTCTTACGGGTACTCGTCCTTCTCCTCCTGGATCTTCCTCATGATGTTGAGCAGCAGCGCCAGGCCCTCGTCTCCAAAGTTCTGCACCCAGCTGACAGGGTTGTTGTTGAGGGAGACCCGGAGAGACTCCAGACAGCCCAGGAGCTGTGTGTCTCTGGGCTCCATCCTTAGTTCCTGGATGTACATCACAGCTGACCTGGAACACTCCTTCTGGCTCTGACCCTATCACACCCGTGGTATTAGTACACTGAGCATACAGCTGACCTGGAACACTCCTTCTGGCTCTGACCCTATCACACCCGTGGTATTAGTACACTGAGCATACAGCTGACCTGGAACACTCCTTCTGGCTCTGACCCTATCACACCCGTGGTATTAGTACACTGAGCATACAGCTGACCTGGAACACTCCTTCTGGCTCTGACCCTATCACACCCGTGGTATTAGTACACTGAGCATACAGCTGACCTGGAACACTCCTTCTGGCTCTGACCCTATCACACCCGTGGTATTAGTACACTGAGCATACAGCTGACCTGGAACACTCCTTCTGGCTCTGACCCTATCACACCCGTGGTATTAGTACACTGAGCATACAGCTGACCTGGAACACTCCTTCTGGCTCTGACCCTATCACACCCGTGGTATTAGTACACTGAGCATACAGCTGACCTGGAACACTCCTTCTGGCTCTGACCCCATCACACCCGTGGTATTAGTACACTGAGCATACAGCTGACCTGGAACACTCCTTCTGGCTCTGACCCTATCACACCCGTGGTATTAGTACACTGAGCATACAGCTGACCTGGAACACTCCTTCTGGCTCTGACCCTATCACACCCGTGGTATTAGTACACTGAGCATACATAGAGGACAAGTTACCGCTGTACAACTCTACTGCTATACGGGTGTTGTCCCAGTAACACAACTTCTGTTACTCACAGCTTTCGATGTGTGGAGGTACTGAGAAACCATCTCTCGTTTGATGGCGATGTCTTTCGCCCGCAGAGGCCGCTGCTTCTCGTCATTCAAGTTCATATCCACCTGGGGTTTGGAGGTCGTAGAGTGAGCATCCCAAAACAACCTACAGTTCACACACACTCACACACATCCTTATCCTTTCTCTCTCTCACCAGCCTCTACAAAGTCAGTATCTCTGTGTTTAACCCTCTCTCACCAGCCTCTACAAAGTCAGTATCTCTGTTTAACCCTCTCTCTCACCAGTCTCTACAAAGTCAGTATCTGTGTTTAACCCTCTCTCTCACCAGCCTCTACAAAGTCAGTATCTCTGTGTTTAACCCTCTCTCTCACCAGCCTCTACAAAGTCAGTATCTCTGTGTTTAACCCTCTCTCTCACCAGCCTCTACAAAGTCAGTATCTCTGTGTTTAACCCTCTCTCACCAGCCTCTACAAAGTCAGTATCTCTGTGTTTAACCCTATCTCTCACCAGTCTCTACAAAGTCAGTATCTCTGTGTTTAACCCTCTCTGTCACCAGTCTCTACAAAGTCAGCATCTCTGTGTTTAACCCTCTCTCTCACCAGCCTCTACAAAGTCAGTATCTCTGTGTTTAACCCTATCTCTCACCAGTCTCTACAAAGTCAGTGTCTTAGTTTAACCCTCTCTCTCACCAGTCTCTACAAAGTCAGTATCTGTGTTTAACCCTCTCTCACCAGTCTCTACAAAGTCAGTATCTGTGTTTAACCCTCTCTCACCAGTCTCTACAAAGTCAGTATCTGTGTTTAACCCTCTCTCACCAGACTCTACAAAGTCAGTATCTCTGTGTTTAACCCTATCTCTCACCAGTCTCTACAAAGTCAGTATCTGTGTTTAACCCTCTCTCTCACCAGTCTCTACAAAGTCAGTATCTGTGTTTAACCCTCTCTCTCACCAGTCTCTACAAAGTCAGTATCTGTGTTTAACCATCTCTCTCACCAGCCTCTACAAAGTCAGTATCTCTGTGTTTAACCCTCTCTCACCAGCCTCTACAAAGTCAGTATCTCTGTGTTTAACCCTCTCTCACCAGCCTCTACAAAGTCAGTATCTGTGTTTAAACCTCTCTCACCAGTCTCTACAAAGTCAGTATCTGTGTTTAACCCTCTCTCTCACCAGTCTCTACAAAGTCAGTATCTCTGTGTTTAACCCTCTACAAAGTCAGTATCTCTTTGTTTAACCCTCTACAAAGTCAGTATCTCTGTGTTTAACCCTCTACAAAGTCAGTATCTCTGTGTTTAACCCTCTCTCACCAGACTCTACAAAGTCAGTATCTCTGTGTTTAACCCTCTACAAAGTCAGTATCTCTGTGTTTAACCCTCTCTCTCACCAGCCTCTACAAAGTCAGTATCTCTGTGTTTAACCCTCTCTCTCACCAGCCTCTACAAAGTCAGTATCTGTGTTTAACCCTCTCTCACCAGTCTCTACAAAGTCAGTATCTGTGTTTAACCCTCTCTCTCACCAGCCTCTACAAAGTCAGTGTCTTAGTTTAACCCTCTCTCACCAGCCTCTACAAAGTCAGTATCTGTGTTTAACCCTCTCTCACCAGTCTCTACAAAGTCAGTATCTGTGTTTAACCCACTCTCTCACCAGTCTCTACAAAGTCAGTATCTCTGTGTTTAACCCTCTCTCACCAGCCTCTACAAAGTCAGTATCTGTGTTTAACCCTCTCTCACCAGTCTCTACAAAGTCAGTATCTGTGTTTAACCCACTCTCTCACCAGTCTCTACAAAGTCAGTATCTCTGTGTTTAACCCTCTCTCACCAGCCTCTACAAAGTCAGTATCTGTGTTTAACCCTCTCTCACCAGTCTCTACAAAGTCAGTATCTCTGTGTTTAACCCTCTCTCACCAGTCTCTACAAAGTCAGTATCTCTGTGTTTAACCCTATCTCTCACCAGTCTCTACAAAGTCAGTATCTGTGTTTAACCCTCTCTCTCACCAGTCTCTACAAAGTCAGTATCTGTGTTTAACCCTCTCTCACCAGTCTCTACAAAGTCAGTATCTCTGTGTTTAACCCTCTCTCACCAGCCTCTACAAAGTCAGTATCTCTGTGTTTAACCCTCTCTCACCAGCCTCTACAAAGTCAGTATCTGTGTTTAACCCTCTCTCACCAGTCTCTACAAAGTCAGTATCTGTGTTTAACCCTCTCTCTCACCAGTCTCTACAAAGTCAGTATCTCTGTGTTTAACCCTCTACAAAGTCAGTATCTCTGTGTTTAACCCTCTCTCACCAGACTCTACAAAGTCAGTATCTCTGTTTTTAACCCTCTCTCACCAGACTCTACAAAGTCAGTATCTCTGTGTTTAACCCTCTCTCACCAGACTCTACAAAGTCAGTATCTCTGTGTTTAACCCTCTACAAAGTCAGTATCTCTGTGTTTAACCCTCTACAAAGTCAGTATCTCTGTGTTTAACCCTCTACAAAGTCAGTATCTCTGTGTTTAACCCTCTACAAAGTCAGTATCTCTGTGTTTAACCCTCTCTCTCACCAGCCTCTACAAAGTCAGTATCTCTGTGTTTAACCCTCTCTCTCACCAGCCTCTACAAAGTCAGTATCTCTGTGTTTAACCCTCTCTCTCACCAGCCTCTACAAAGTCAGTATCTGTGTTTAACCCTCTCTCACCAGTCTCTACAAAGTCAGTATCTGTGTTTAACCCTCTCTCTCACCAGTCTCTACAAAGTCAGTATCTGTGTTTAACCCTCTCTCACCAGCCTCTACAAAGTCAGTATCTCTGTGTTTAACCCTCTCTCTCACCAGTCTCTACAAAGTCAGTATCTGTGTTTAACCATCTCTCACCAGACTCTACAAAGTCAGTATCTCTGTGTTTAACCATCTCTCACCAGACTCTACAATGTCAGTATCTCTGTGTTTAACCCTCTACAAAGTCAGTATCTCTGTGTTTAACCCTCTACAAAGTCAGTATCTCTGTGTTTAACCCTCTACAAAGTCAGTATCTCTGTGTTTAACCCTCTACAAAGTCAGTATCTCTGTGTTTAACCCTCTACAAAGTCAGTGTCTCAGTTTAACCGTCTCTCTCACCAGCATCTGTTCGAAGAGTTCCAGAACGTATTCGTCAGGATGGTCGTGCAGCATGGTCTCCTGGGTAGGCACCTCGTAGTGGGCAGTGCTGGAGTGGCGCTGTGCAGGCGCATGAGGCTTCTCCTTGTCCTTCTTCATCCTCATGCTGGTGAAACGCTCCAACTGCAGGGGGTCAAATGCCAGGGGTCAGAGGTCACGCAGGGTCATATTGGGGTTATTCCAGATCAACCCGACCCCTTGGATTGGGAAGGTCAGTGCAAGGTCAGAGTTGATTTGGGATTGGGCATCAGACTCCCGTGGGCGTTCAGACATCATGGACGACTGAATATCACTGCGAAACACTTTGGCTGGAGCTGACAGAGAACTCCATTCATGTGTGGATCCTCCTTCATCTCATTCTAGTGTTCAGAGTATAACACTAGTTATTGTAGAGTATAACACTAGTTATTGTAGAGTTAGTTATTGTAGAGTATAACACTAGTTATTGTAGAGTATAACACTAGTTATTGTAGAGTATAACACTACTTATTGTAGAGTATAACACTAGTTATTGTAGAGTATAACACTACTTATTGTAGAGTATAACACTACTTATTGTAGAGTATAACACTACTTATTGTAGAGTATAACACTAGTTATTGTAGAGTATAACACTAGTTATTGTAGAGTATAACACTAGTTATTGTAGAGTATAACACTAGTTATTGTAGAGTATAACACTAGTTATTGTAGAGTATAACACTAGTTATTGTAGAGTATAACACTAGTTATTGTAGAGTATAACACTAGTTATTGTAGAGTATAACACTAGTTATTGTAGAGTATAACACTATTTGTAGGTATAACACTAGTTATTGGTAGAGTATAACACTAGTTATTGTAGAGTATAACACTAGTTATTGTAGAGTATAACACTAGTTATTGTAGAGTATAACATAGTTATTGTAGATTAACACTAGTTATTGTAGAGTACACTACTTATTGTAGAGTATAACACTAGTTATTGTAGAGTATAACACTAGTTATTGTAGAGTATAACACTAGTATTGTAGAGTATAACACTAGTTATTGTTATTATAACACTAGTTATTGTAGAGTATAACACTAGTTATTGTAGAGTATAACACTACTTATTGTAGAGTATAACACTAGTTATTGTAGAGTATAACACTAGTTATTGTAGAGTATACACTAGTTTTGTAGAGTATAACACTAGTATGTGTAGAGTATAACACTAGTTATTGTAGAGTATAACACTAGTTATTGTAGAGTATAACACTAGTTATTGTAGAGTATAACAGTTATTGTAGAGTATAACTTAAACCACTAGTTATTGTAGAGTATAACACTAGTATGTAGGTATAACACTAGTTATTGTAGAGTATTAACACTAGTTATTGTAGAGTATAACACTAGTTATTGTAGAGTATAACACTAGTTATTGTAGAGTATAACACTAGTTATTGTAGAGTATAACACTACGTTATTGTAGAGTATAACACTAGTTATTGTAGAGTTATAACAATAGTTATTGTAGAGTATAACACTAGTATTGTAGAGTATAACACTAGTTATTGTAGAGTATAACACTACGTTATTGTAGAGATAACACTACTTATTGTAGAGTATAACACTAGTTATTGTAGAGTATAACACTAGTTATTGTAGAGTATAACACTAGTTATTGTAGAGTATAACACTAGTTATTGTAGAGTATAACACTAGTTATTGTAGAGTATAACACTAGTTATTGTAGAGTATAACACTACTTATTGTAGAGTATAACACTAGTTATTGTAGAGTATAACACTAGTTATTGTAGAGTATAACACTAGTTATTGTAGAGTATAACACTAGTTATTGTAGAGTATAACACTAGTTATTGTAGAGTATAACACTAGTTATTGTAGAGTATAACACTAGTTATTGTAGAGTATAACACTAGTTATTGTAGAGTATAACACTAGTTATTGTAGAGTATAACACTAGTTATTGTAGAGTATAACACTAGTTATGTAGAGTATAACACTACTTATTGTAGAGTATAACACTAGTTATTGTAGAGTATAACACTAGTTATTGTAGAGTATAACACTAGTTATTGTAGAGTATAACACTAGTTATTGTAGAGTATAACACTAGTTATTGTAGAGTATAACACTACTTATTGTAGAGTATAACACTAGTTATTGTAGAGTATAACACTACGTTATTGTAAGAGTATAAACACTACTTATTGTAGAGTATAACACTAGTTATTGTAGAGTATAACACTAGTTATTGTAGAGTATAACACTACTTATTGTAGAGTATAACACACTTAGTGATAGAGTATAACACTAGTTATTGTTAGAGTAATAAAACACTAGTTATTGTAGAGTATAACACTAGTTATTGTAGAGTATAACACTAGTTATGTAGAGTATAACACTAGTTATTGTAGAGTATAACACTAGTTATTGTAGAGTATAACACTACGTTATTGTAGAGTCTAACACTAGTTATTGTAGAAGGTTATAACACTAGTTATTGTAGAGTATAACCACTACGTATTGTGAGTATAAACTATTATTGTAGAGTATAACACTACTTATTGTAGAGTATAACACTACGTTATTGTAGAGTATAAACACTAGTTATTGTAGAGTAATAACACTAGTTATTGTAGAGTATAACACTAGTTATTGTAGAGTATAACACTACTTATTGTAGAGTATAACACTACTTATTGTAGAGTATAACACTACTTATTGTAGAGTATAACACTACTTATTGTAGAGTATAACACTACTTATTGTAGAGTATAACACTACTTATTGTAGAGTATAACACTAGTTATTGTAGAGTATAACACTAGTTATTGTAGAGTATAACACTAGTTATTGTAGAGTATAACACTACTTATTGTAGAGTATAACACTAGTTATTGTAGAGTATAACACTACTTATTGTAGAGTATAACACTACTTATGTAGAACTAGTATGTAGAGTATAACACTTAGTTATTGTAGAGTATAACACTAGTTATTGTAGAGTATAACACTAGTTATTGTAGAGTATAACACTACTTATTGTAGAGTATAACACTACTTATTGTAGAGTATAACACTACTTATTTGTAGAGTATAACACTATTATTTGTAGAGTATAACACTAGTTATTGTAGAGTATAACACTAGTTATTGTAGAGTATAACACTAGTTATTGTAGAGTATAACACTAGTTATTGTAGAGTATAACACTAGTTATGTAGAGTATAACACTAGTTATTGTAGAGTATAACCACTAGTTATTGTAGAGTATAACACTACTTATTGTAGAGTATAACACTAGCTATTGTAGAGTATAACACTAGTTATTGTAGAGTATAACACTAGTTATTGTAGAGTTATAACACTAGTTATTGTAGAGTATAACACTAGCTTATTGTAGAGTATAACACTACTTATTGTAGAGTATAACACTACTTATTGTAGAGTATAACACTAGTTATTGTAGAGTATAACACTAGTTATTGTAGAGTATAACACTAGTTATTGTAGAGTATAACACTAGTTATTGTAGAGTATAACACTAGTTATTGTAGAGTATAACACTAGTTATTGTAGAGTATAACACTAGTTATTGTAGAGTATAACACTAGTTATTGTAGAGTATAACACTAGTTATTGTAGGAGTATAACACTAGTTATTGTAGAGTATAACACTAGTTATTGTAGAGTATAAACACTAGTTATTGTAGAGTATAACACTAGTTATTGTAGAGTATAACACTAGTTATTGTAGAGTATAACACTAGTTATTGTAGAGTATAACACTACTTATTGTAGAGTATAACACTAGTTATTGTAGAGTATAACACTACTTATTGTAGAGTATAACACTACTTATTGTAGAGTATAACACTAGTTATTGTAGAGTATAACACTAGTTATTGTAGAGTATAACACTAGTTATTGTAGAGTATAACACTAGTTATTGTAGAGTATAACACTAGTTATTGTAGAGTATAACACTAGTTATTGTAGAGTATAACACTAGTTATTGTAGAGTATAACACTAGTTATTGTAGAGTATAACACTAGTTATTGTAGAGTATAACACTAGTTATTGTAGAGTATAACACTACTTATTGTAGAGTATAACACTACTTATTGTAGAGTATAACACTACTTATTGTAGAGTATAACACTACTTATTGTAGAGTATAACACTACTTATTGTAGAGTATAACACTACTTATTGTAGAGTATAACACTACTTATTGCCTGTATAGCTGCTGACAGTGTCAACATGACAGCGCAGGGACACCAGAGCACTTGTTAGTAGCTGCACAATGACACAGGAGCTGATAACCCATTAAGGATAGGGACATGCTATTGTCACAGACAAAGGTAGCTGGCAAGCTATTTGCAACAGAGCTAATTATACCCAATTACAAAATAATATTTTAGTAACCCCCCCCCCCCCCAGACCCAACCTTAATTTAACTAGGCAGGTCAGTTAAAAGAACAAATTCTTATTTACAATGACGGCCTACCCCGGCCAAACCCGGACAATGCTGGGCCAATTGTGTGCCGCCCTATGGGACTCCCAAAAACCAGCCTGGATTGGAACCAGGGACTGTAGTGACGCCTCCTGCACTGAGATGCAGTACCTTAGACAGACCACTGAGGGGAGCCAGGGAGGCAGACAGGTAGGTAACACGTGCTGTCCAACATGTGTTGAACCAACCAGGGTGATTAGCACACAGACAGCTACACGGCTGTGTTATTATGGGATGTTAGTGTTGGAGGGGCAGGGGGTTAGAGGTGGGCTACAGGGTAGGGTGAGGTGAGATGCAACCAAGACAGTCAGATCACTGAGATAATGAAGGATCGCAGACAACCTACCTCATCGGGAAACAGCCGTTTGATATTCTGTACAGAGGGGAGGGGGGGAGGATGGGAGAATGAGGGAAAGAGATAGGAGGAGAAAGAAATGGGGAGATCAAACAGGAGAAAAGAGAAGGACAATGAGGTAGAGGGGGAGATAGAAGGGAAGAAAACAGGAGGGAGTGGGAGAGATGAAAGGATAAATTAGGATCAGGCAGGATCATCTCTAGAGGTCATTATTAAGCATTGATCACAGGAGCACAGAGGGGAATGTAGGCTACAGATACATCATGATCACTCTACAAGATCACTTCAGTAAACACTGACTGTTACACATCACGCTGGATCAATATAGAACATGGATATCTAGATTAGCTCACTAGATCCTCTGGTATCAAGTTATGGATCATCTGAAACTTTCTAACAGGCTGGGATTGACATTGTAAGATTCCAGATTTTTAGACAGGTTTAAGGCAGAATCACAATACATTTTCACTTGCACATTTTTGCCACAAAGTGTCAGGCTACACCAATTAATGTCCTGATGATGGCAGCATCTCACATATTACCACTGTCCAACACCAGGGGGTGCTGAAGATTACAGAAAAGAGAAAGCTTTTGGGAAAGTTGCTCACTTCCAGCACAGTTGAAAAATATATGTTAAATAGAAATCAAAACTGGATCGTCTTCAGAAATAAATGAGAGGGGTTGAGGGTAGCTGAAGGACAATTTTATTTTTTTAAATGACACTTGTAAAATATACTGTATACAGAGACTTGTCCCGAAGCCACTCCTGCGTTGTCTTAGCTGTGTGCTTAGGATCTTTGTCCTGTTGGTAGGTGAACCTTCGCCCCAGTCTGAGGTCCTGAGCAGGTTTTCATCAAGGGTCTCTCTCTCTACTTTGCGCCATTCATCTTTCCCTCAATCCTGACTAGTCTCCCAATCCCTGCCACTGAAGAAGATCCCCACAGCATGATGCTGCCACCAGCATAGGGATGGTGCCAGGTTTCCTCCAGAGGTGACACTTGGCATTCAGGCAAAAGAGTTCAATATTGGTTTCATCAGAGCAGAGAATCTTGTTTCTCATGGTCTGGGAGTCTTTAGGTGCCTTTTGGCTAACTCCAAGCGGGCTGTCATGTGCCTTTTACTGAGGAGTGGCTTCTGTCTGGCCACTACCATATCAGGTTCTTGGTCACCTCCCTGACCAAGGCCTTTCTCCCCCGATTGCTCAGTTTCGCCGGGCGACCAGCTCTAGGAAGAGTCTTAGTGGTTCCAAACTTCTTCCATTTAAGAATGACGAAGGCCACTATGTTATTGGGGCCCTTCAATGTTACAGAAATGTTTTAGTGCGTGTGGTGTGTGTTTATATAAAAGTTTGGACACACCTACTCATTCAAGGGTTTTTCTTTATTTTTACATTGTAGAATAATAGTGAAGACATGAAAACTATGAAGTAACACATATGGAATCATGTAGTAACCAAAAAAGTGGTAAACAGATAAAAATATATTTAATATATTTGAGATTCTTCAAAGTAACCACTCTTTGCCTTGGTGACAGCTTTGCACACTCTAAACCAGCTTCATGAGGTAGTCACCTGGAATGCATTTCAATTCACAGGTGTGCTTCGAGTTAAATTTGTTAAATTTGTGGAATTTCTTTCCTTCTTAAAGTGTTTGAGCCAATCAGTTGTGTTGTGACAAGGTAGGGGTGGTACACAGAAGATAGCCCTATTTGGTAAAATACCAAGTCCATATTATATCCAGAACAGCTCAAATAAGCAAAGAGAAATGACAGTCCATCGTTACTTTAAGAAATGAAGGTCTGTCAATACAGAACATTTCAAGAACTTTGAAAGTTTCTTCAAGTGCAGTCGCAAAAATCATCAAGCACTATGATGAAACTGTCTCTCATGAGGACCGCCACAGGAAAGGAAGACCCAGAGTTACCTCTGCTGCAGCGGATACGTTCATTAGAGTTACCAGCCTCAGAAATTGCAGCCCAAATAAATGCTTCAGAGTTCAAGTAACAGACACATCTCAACATCAACTGTTTGGAGGAGACTGCGTGAATCAGGCATTGGTCAAATTGCTGCAAAGAAACCACTACTAAAGAACACCAATAAGAAGAAGAGACTTGATTGGGCCAAGAAACACGAGCAATGAACAATAGACTTGTGGAAATCTGTCCTTTGTTCTGATGAGTCCAAATTAGAGATTTTTGGTTCCAACCGCTGTGTCTTTGTGAGACGAAAAGTAGGTGGAAGGATGATCTCTGCATGTGTGGTTCCCACCGTGAAGCATGGAGGAGGTGTGATGGTGTGGGGTTACTTTGCTGGTATTTAGAATTCAAGGCACACTTAACCAGCATAGTTACCACAGCATTCTGCAGCGATACACCATCCCATCTGGTTTGTGCTTAGTGGGACTATCATTTGTTTTTCAACAGGACAATGACCCAACACACCTCCAGGCTGTGTAAGGACTATTTGACCAAGAAGGAGAGTGATGGAGTGCTGCATCAGATGACCTGGCCTCCACAATCACCCGACAACCCAATTGAGATGGTTTGAGATGAGTTGGACCGCAGAGTGAAGGAAAAAAAGCCAACAAGTGCTCAGTATATGTGGGAACTCCTCCAAGACCGTTGGAAAAGGATTCCAGGTGAAGCTGTTTTAGAGAATGCCAAGAGCGTGCAAAGCTGTCATCAAGGCAAAGGTAGGCTACTTTTAAGAATCTCACATATAAAATATATTTTGATTTGTTTAACACATTTTTGGTTAATACATGATTCCATGTGCTATTTCATAGTGTTGATGTTTTCACTATTATTCTACAATGTAGAAAATAGTAAAAATAAAGAAAAACCCTTGAATGAGTAGGTGTGTCCAATGTTTTCACTGGTACTGTGTGTGTGTGTGTGTGTATATATATATAAAAATAAATCTCTCTCATACATATATCTCATACATACATACATACATACATATAGCAGATTGAAATGATGCATGTAATTACATTGATGGTAGTCATAATCTATCATAATCTACCCCCCCCCCCCCCCCCCCCCCAAAAAAAAGGACAAAAGAAAAGTTGCTCACTTCCTACGGATGCATTTGTCAAGATATCAGCACCTATATGGTAGGCCTAATACTCCGTTGGAATAGGCCACAAATGAGATGCACGATCTCTATAACTGTACTTCCAAACATTCTATCAAACATATATTTTTATCCCAGAGACCAATTATTTTAGTCCTGGTTCACAGCAAAAGTCCAAGTACAGTAACATACATCCCACATATGCCCCAGCATCTGGAGCCAATTAGCAACCAGCCAGAGACTGGGGGTCAGTGGTCACAGAACACACACACACACCATCACAACCCTCCTCCATGGTTTTATAGTCATCCTTCTGGAGAAGACACTTACAGAGGAACACACACACACACACACACACACACACACATCACAACCTTCCTCCATGGTTTTATAGTCATCCTTCTGGAGAAGACACTTACAGAGGAACACACACACACACACACACACACACACATCTTTCACTCGTCCAAGCACTCTTGCTCTCACTTTAGTTTCTTTCACAGGTTTCAGTGATCAGCTCTCTCTTAACAGAAAAAGGTTACATTAGCCTACCCATTCTCTCTCTCTCAATGGTATGCAGACAAGGTCGGAGGGACACGCACACGGGACTGGTGTGAGCTGTTGTGAATATTTTATGGATTCCACACACATTCAATTTGAGAGAACTGCTCATTAGTCAATAGTCAGATAAAAACAGTTAGCCTAAATCCCAACATGGAGTGTGTCCTTACAGCACACCATCTCAACATCTTCTCCCCCTCCATCCCTCCTTCCCATTCTCTCCTCCCAGTCTCTCCCTCTCTCCTGAGCCACCCAGCTGATTGGAGCTGGGCCAGAGTGACAGGGGAGTCTTTTGTTGATGACTTTCTCTCTCACATTGAGATTGGCTGGGATGGCTGAGGCCAAAGACTATAACCCTCAACATAGAACTAAATGGCTGTCAGCAGCTAGACTGAATAGGAATGACCCTGTGTTGTGTGTCTGTAACCTTGTGTTTCTACAGTATTGGGCTGACATTAGCTGGTGCCCTCTGTCTCCATGTCTGCGATTTCTTACAGGGTTCATACACATCTTGACAGATGGAATTGTATGACTTTTCCATGACTTAACTTTTAAATGTAGCTACATGTAATCTATGTAATCCTCTAAAGGAATTATTTATCATGAGGACCGTAAACAATAATTAATAATGCTGCATACACTCCAAGAAAAGGTTCAAATCTCACCTTTCTGCTAAAAATAGTCAAATTGCTGAGGTGTAGTCACTTTTGAGGAAACAAGCTCAAGTACACAGTACAAATATGATATGAAAATTAATACTTTATGGCATAGTTCCTATTCAACAAAACTGTACGAATAACGCTTGAAATGACATATGCTTTCCAAGTAGAGAATAATCTAATTATAAAGCCACTAACTACAACATTTCACCTTCCTTATAACTGTAAAATACATTTGTGTATGTTTAGAGTTAGAGAAAATGAGCAGATTGTCTAAAAGTGTAAACATCTGCCCCTACCGTTGTGAAAGTCACACAGAGCTCTGGCTCGGCTCCTCATCTAATTACACCAGAACCAAACCGGACGTCCACCATCATGCACACATTGATTTTGTCCCCACACCAAACACAATCAAGACACGCAGGTTGAAATATCAAAACAAACTCAACCAATTATATTCATTTGGGGACAGGTCGAAAAGCATTCAACTTTTATGGCAATTTAGCTAGCTAGCTTGCTGTTGCTAGCTAATTTGTCCTGGGATATAAACATTGGGTGGTTATTTTACCTGAAATGCACAAGGTCCTCTACTCCAACAATTAATCCACAAATAAAACAGCCAACCGAATCGTTTCTAGTCATTTCTCCTCCTCCAGGTTTCTTCTTCTTTGGACTTTATATGGTGGTTGGCAACCAACTTTAAGGTACATTAACACCACCGACTGAATTGTGGACCTCAGTCATCTTTCAATCACCCACGTGGGTTTATGCTCCTAAACACCAATGAAGAGATGGGAGAGGCGGGACTTGCATCGCGTTCGGCGTCACAAATAAAAGCAAATTCCATTTTAGAGCTTGGCGACGCAGACGCTCGTTGGCGCACGCCAGCAGTGTGGGTGCAATGCCTGAATAACATGTATGTACACATTTACTTTGCAATGCTCGCGCACGCAATACGTCCGGTTTGGGTAGCGTGTTAGGAACTCGCCTTTCATCTCATATTAATCACAGAAAGTGTTTTGGTTAAAAAAAAATATATTAAATCAATGAATTATTTTAGATGAATGGCTATAAATCAATTTCTGAATGTGTTATATTGATTAAACCAATCTGTCCTGCTGCACTACGATGTAAGGATTGCTGATATGTGCTTGTCATTGGCTGTAACGTAGGGTTCAGCCAGGAGTTGGACAGTCAAAGAGCAAATTAAAAATGTTAAGAGAGACATCCCAGCTTCAAGTGGTTTCAGATTTCACATCCTACATCACACAGGCTCAAAAAATATACTTCTGTGTCCGTGGGAACCAGTGTGATCGCTCAATGCAAGCCATTTTAATCTACCGTGTCCACAGATTGATATAAGTGAAAATGTCGGTCAGAACCAGTACCAGAACCAAGCAGGTCCCCTAAACAGGGATTTACATTGAAGATGTTTTAACATTTCCATGACTCACACTGGGCGGCGTCTCTATGTACATATAAATAAGTATGCAGAATGTGATAGACAGTGGGTGGATGCTCTCTGATCCCATGTACAATGTCCTGTCACTGAGCAAGCCACTTAACCCCCCACAAATTACAATATCTGTATTAAACTAAATGGTCAACCCTCAGTCTGGAGAGCTACTGGCTGTGCAGGATTTTGATCCAGCCCTGCTCAAACACATCAGAGCCAGTTCATCAAGGTCCGGTTGAGCAGCTCATTTCTAAAATGTGGTTTGTTTGAGGGGGACAGGAATAAAAGCCTGCACACACATTAGCTCTCCTGGAAGATGGCCGACCACCCTTGATGTAAAACATTGCAACCAAATAATTTATGCCTTTTTAAATAATTTGCTCATTCAATGTATCAAAGATTAAATGGCTATGGTAGGTTACAAATTGTTTATTCATCTGAAGCAAGGCCACACAATTTCTTTAGGAAATGTACATTTTCAGGTATACCGTAAATTCCGGACTATAAGCCGCAACTTTTTTCCCAGGCTTTGAACCTCGCGGCTTAAACAATGACGCGGCTAATATATGGATTTTTCCCGCTTTCAAATTTCTGGGTCCTGACAGCGTGGAGCATTGTCAAAAAATCCACTATCATCAATGGGTTTCGAAAGGCTGGACTGCTGCATGTTGAAGAGGGCTCAGCGGGGGATTTGCCTCCAGATGAAAGTGACGAGAGCGACAATGAAAACGATCCAATATCGGATGAAGCAATTCTGAGGCTATTCAACTCCGACACCGAAGGAGATGACTTCAGTGGTTTCAGTGCACAGGAGGAGGAAGATAGTGACCAATGACTTTCTTGATAGGCTACTGTTTACTGCTAATTTTGTATTTTTTGTTACAAGCCGTGTTTCGTTAAAGCCTATTTATTTTTGTTACAAGCCGTGTTTCGTTAAAGCCTGTGTAAAGTTCATTTGTTTCAATGTACCGGTAGGCACCTGCGGCTTATTTATGTTCAAAATTTTAAAAATAAAAGTAATTCAGTGGGTGCGGCTTATATTCAGGTGCGCTCAATAGAAATTACGGTAGTCATACTTATCTTGGAAGTGTTTACTTTGCAGGCTGACTAGCATCTATGGAGTTGCAATGTCCCATACATTGGATGCCCAAATCAACTGGAAGTATCTACAAAACAAGTTGAAGCCACTTAATCCAAAATAAATGCTAAATCTAATAATCTTTTCCTAAAATTGATGTTCTCTATTCACTAATTATTATTTTGATTCATATGATTCGATTCAATGCCATGGAACCAACTACCAACTAATTCAATGGCAAAATGAATCATTAACTTCATCAAAAATAATAGTTTAAATGAATCATATGAAACGTTTAAAAAAAGTTGACTAGAGAGTTAACTAGCTAGGTGACAAGATACTGTACGTTTTGAACTGGCTACCTAGTTAGTCAGCTCTCTATTATATTTGATAGGCAAGGCCTACCAGCTGTTGCAATGTCTGACTATCTCAGACGCGCTCAAGACTTATTCCGATCCTGGCGGATATTTTTATTTGATTGATAAATTGTTTAAAATCTGTGCCTAAATAAATGACAACAGAAATAATTAAATTAATTTCCATTACTTTTCCAAAACTTCTCCAGGCCTGAAAAACACAATTTTTAAATCCCATGACCTTTCCAGGATTTTCATGACCGTACAAACCCTGTTCTTATCGGGACCTTGTGGCTTACACATTTCAAAGGAATGGAGTGGGAGTCGCCCAGCCTCCCTCAAAACACACACACCACCATGTTGCCATGTTTTAAGATGCCACAGTCCCGTTATCAAATCTCTACATGTTACCACAAGAGAACACTGTATGTTGGCATCACTGCAAAACACAGTCAAACACACTCGTGTGAACTGTGAACACATACAGACACGTACACAAACCGACTGCACATTGTTGTAGATAACATAGATGCTATCACACAGGGAGGGGCAGCATTGGCTCAAAAGGGTAAATAGTAAGCAGGGATTATATTGAAATATGTCCCCTACAGCCAGTGTCCTAGCCTAGTGTCCTAGCCTAGTCGTCGCCAAGCTTAAAGAGGTGACATCACACGGGCATGAAAGATGCTCTGATCTGATGTCGGCCTAGATCAGCGATTCCCAACCAGGGGTACCAGGACTACCCACAGGGGTACCAGGACTACCCACAGGGGTACCAGGACTACCCACAGGGGTACCAGGACTACCCACAGGGGTACCAGGTCTACCCACAGGGGTACAGGGGTACCAGGACTACCCACAGGGGTACCAGGACTACCCACAGGGGTACCAGGATATCCCACAGGGGTACCAGGATATCCCACAGGGGTACCCACAGGGGTACCAGGACTACCCACAGGGGTACCAGGACAACCCACAGGGGATCCTCGAGAAGAACCATGAGACCAGAGGCTTACTGGTTAAAAGTCACACCGAAGGTAGTTCAGGGGTACTCCGTGCAGAGCAGAATGTACTGTGGTGGTACAGTAACCAAAAAAGGTTGGTAACCACTGGCCTAGAGGTGTCAAAAATACACCGTGTCTCCCAAATGGCACCAGATGCCCCATCTAGTGCACTATGGGCCCTAGTCAAGAGTAGTGCACTAGAAAGAGAATAGGGTGCCATTGGGGAAGCAGACAGAGCTGGTAATGAGACGGCTTGTCCTACTATAGTACACATTGACCTCTAGTCATGTTCTGATACAGTCGCTGAGGATGTTTACAAGCACAATAATAATATTAAACTGATTATTGCAGTAGGACGAGTATGGACGAAATAGTCACATTTACATGACACAGACAGATGTTTAACCAAGTTGGCTCAGGGATTTGAACCAGAGACCTTTTGGTTAACCACTAGGCTACTTGTCGCCCCTTACTCTGCTTATCTTAGTCGGCGTAAGGTTAAAAAACGAAGTAAGCATATGCCGATTAAAACATCTGGTTTTCTGAGCAATCTTTCAAATGATTAGGACATGTAAACATGGTTTTCTGAGCAATCTTTCAAATGATTAGGACATGTAAACAGCTTAAATTTGCAGTCCAGTGGGTTATTTGTGCATGTGCCAGCATTGGTAAAAAACTGAAGTCAGTTCAGAAATAGTTTTCACATACAAGCTCTATAAATGTCTGAACTCAGAATGAAATAGGTTTCCCCAAAATAACATGGTCACTGTGGTAGAGCGTTTATTATGATTGGGATTTAAATCCCATCAGGAAGCTCGATTTCAGATGTGTCCATGGAAACAGGATTATTAGGGAAATGATTCTTCATGCAAAGCATGTAAACGTTTTAAACCATTATATTAATCTGACAATCCACAGTCATCGTATTATTGTGTGCATGTAACCATACTCAGTGTGTTGACCAGGCTAATTGGTCTTCGCCTCTTGCAGTGAACACTGATCTGATCGGCCTCTACTCTATAGGGCAGTTTCCGCTTACACTGACATGACACACACGCACAAAAGCATACGCACAACTATTGTTAATTAAAGCAGCTGATGCCAAATTGGTGCCATTTAACCCACAAGGCCGGAAACATCAGCCACAGAACTCAGACAGGAAACAGTGTGTGTGTTTTTGTATATATCTGAGCGCGAGAGAGAGGAAATGTCCAAAAGTAAAAATATCTATTACCCCACCACACAGACAGACAGACAGACAGACGTAGCCTTCACCCTGGCAGGCAGGCAGGCAGCCACTCAGCCTAACTCTGAGTAAAGAGAAAGAGATGAGAAGAACTGGACAACAGGCTGTGTTCCTCAGGAGACCACACACACACACACACACACACACACACACACACACACACACCAAAACAAAATCTGTAATGATCAGTCTAAAAATCACAGGCACTCAACGAGTTCCCAAAGGACCATGGGTAAACAAAGGCAGAAAGAATCACAGAACTAGGTGCTTGTGGTTCCTCTGAAACAGAAGACCGTGTTTAAGAACATTATGGAGTCAGTAAGCCTCTCCAAGCGCTGTCACTAGTAACACACAGCTCCACTCACCATATCAGCCAGAACCACAAGACAACTGTGTGTGTGTGTTAGAGAGCTGTGATAGAGCGAGAGAGAGCTGTGATAGAGCGAGAGAGCTAGAGCGAGAGAGAGCTAGAGCGAGCGAGCGAGAGGGAGAGCAAGAGCGAGCGAGCGAGAGGGAGAGAGAGAGCAAGAGCGAGCGAGAGGGAGAGCTAGAGCGAGCGAGAGAGCTAGAGCGAGCGAGAGGGAGCGAGAGCGAGCGAGAGGGAGTGAGAGAGCTAGAGTGAGCGAGAAAGAGAGCTAGAGCGAGTGGGAGAGAGAGAGCTAGAACGAGCGAGAGAGAGCTAGAGCGAGCGAGAGCTAGAGCGAGTGGGAGAAAGAGACCTAGAGCGAGTGGGAGAAAGAGAGCTAGAACGAGAGGGAGAGAGAGAGCTAGAGCGAGAGAGAGAGCTAGAGCGAGTGGGAGAGAGAGAGCTAGAGCGAGCGAGAGAGCTAGAGCGAGCGATAGGGAGAGCTAGAGCGAGCGAGAGGGAGAGCTAGAGCGAGCGAGAGAGCTAGAGCGAGCTAGAGGGAGCGAGAGAGCTAGAGCGAGCGAGAAAGAGAGCTAGAGCGAGCGGGGGAGAGAGCGAGCGAGAACGAGCGAGAGAGCGAGAACGAGCGAGCGAGAGAGCTAGAGCGAGCGAGAGAGCGAGAGCGAGCTAGAGCGAGCGGGAGAGAGAGAGAGAGCGAGCTAGAGCGAGCGGGAGAGAGAGAGAGAGCGAGCTAGAGCGAGCGGGAGAGAGAGAGCGAGCTAGAGCGAGCGGGAGAGAGAGAGAGAGCTAGAGCGAGCGGGAGAGAGAGAGAGCTAGAGCGAGCGGGAGAGAGAGAGAGAGCTAGAGCGAGCGGGAGAGAGAGAGAGAGAAAATAGTTACATTGAGAAGTCATGCAGAAGAACAGCTCCTGACTTGTTATAACTTTTTGGTTGTTAAGAGCGAGATTGACACGACTAAATTAGCAAAAAATGTATAGGTAATCTAATTGTACAACTGAAGATCAACACAGGAGGAAAAGATTGACAGAGAGTGAGTAAAAAGACCAATCTTCATCGTGGTAGCTAGCCAAATTCAAATCTGTCAGCTAGCTCACCGTCTAGCTCTAACCGTTTACTGGTGGTAACCATAGCAACATGGCCACTGAGGCAGCGCTAGCATCGATAGTAACGGCAGAGACTGAGAGACTTTCTCCGTTGTTTTTTGAATACCCAGCAGAAATAAAATCAGAGAAGGGAAAAATCAACTTTAAACACCGAATTCTGAGGGAGAACCCAGAAACTTTGTTTGCCGACTGCTCACAAAACGGGACTGTTACAAACCTGCTATTTTACACAGACCACACTACTGCCTGGCATACAGCCGTAACTAGCCATTTCAGCTACACCACGAAGAAAGGCATCTGCAAGGGAAGACAAATCCACATTTTTGAGGACAGCGATAAGGACCAGGAAAACAGGTTTCTGACGGTAAACATGTATCAGAACGGCACTATCATGGTCCAGGGCAGTGAGGCTGCACTCAGCTCTGTTGTGCAGGACTTCCCCACCCTAATGAAGATAGCAGAAAGTAAAAAAGACAAGGACAGCACCCCGACCTCTCCCCTCACCTCAGGCACCCCAACAGCAGGACTATCCTCCCCCCTGCCTGCCTACAACCACCAGAGCCAAGACCACACTACCATCAGCCTGTTGAGAGACAGGCTGGCTCTGTTAGAGGTATGGGTTACTGAGCTGAAGGAGCAGCCCCCCAGCTACACCACCCCCAGCCCAGACACAGAGCTTCTACAGGACCAGATCAACCAGTGCAGGACCCAGCTGAAGAACTCTGTCCAGGAGCTGAGAGAGAGCCTTACCACAGCGCTTGAGGAGGTAAAGGCCACCATGAGGAGAGAGCTAGTGCAGGTAAAGGAGGAGATGGCAAAGGAGTTGTCTGTCATCAAGAGGGTGCTACAGCAGAGAGCACAGACTGTAGAGACTCCCAGAGAGAAGCTGCAGCCCCTCACCACCCCTAACAACCCCACTGACCCACCTTTACCCACAATCCCCCCCCATACCGACAACACTTTACCCACACCCCCAGTCAACAAAGAGGCCCACATAGAGACAACTACTACAGAGAGAAGCTCTCTGGCCCCCCCTGACACACCCCCACACACCCCTCCATGTACACAGGCCCTGTCTACTCCAGCCCCAGACCGAAAATGCACCAATCTGGTAAAACCCACTGAGGTGGCCATCCTCATTGACTCAAATGGGAAATTCATTCAAGAAGATAAACTCTTCCCCCAACACAAGGTGCGCAAAATATGGTGCCCAAAAACACAAGATGCACTCCACATCCTGTCCCAGCCTGACTTTGGCACACCAGGCCACATTATTATTCACACCGGCACCAACAACCTGCGAGAGGAGCAGGAGAGAGTAGGCAGCCTGGTCAACAGAGTAGCAGAGAGGGCCTCTGAGTGGTTCCCCAACTCCCACATCACCATCTCCACTCTGCTGCCCCGCAAAGACTTTCATCCCCGTACCATCCAGAAAGCCAACGCTGACATCACCAGAGGGTGTGGCCTACTCCCGAACATACACATTGCTCACCACCCAACAATCACCCCAGAGCATCTACACGACCACTCCCACCTGAGGAAGCAGACAGTAGGGATGTTTGCCAAGTCCCTAAAGGACGTAGCACTTGGTAGACAAACACCCCATGCTGTACTGGACAGAGGAGCACCCAGAGACCCCTACCAGACCACTGCACCACCAAGGAGCCCCAGGCCCCTTCAACGCCACACCAGACCCAGTGCACCCCACAGGCCCCACCCACCCCCAGAGCATCACCACTTCCATCGGCTTAGCCAGACCAGACCGGGCCCAGCCTATTATCCCGCACCAGACCACCACCCCTACCAGACCAGAGAGGAAGTCCCACAGCCCAGACCTGGCCCCCCTCCACCTCACAGGGCCCAACAGCAGGACCAGCGCAGCTACGCGGAGGTCGTCAGAGGACAGGAGAACCCTGTAGGATTAAGTGAGA
>NW_021822749.1:0-57544 GCF_901001165.1 Salmo trutta
GGAGGAGGAGGGAGGAGGCGTAGGTGTAATATTCCATATATTCAAGATGAATAACAGAGAAATGTCCAGACAGATGAAGTTGATGGCTGTTCATCTAGAAACTCTGCATGGCTCACACACACACATTCAGTGGTTGACTAACGACCATAAACTGTAGTACTATGGATCCACCATGTGGTGAGGTATTAGGTGAGTGATGTCATAAACTGTAGTACTATGGATCCACCATGTGGTGAGGTGTTAGGTGAGTGATGTCATAAACTGTAGTACTATGGATCCACCATGTGGTGAGGTGTTAGGTGAGTGATGTCATAAACTGTAGTACTATGGATCCACCATGTGGTGAGGTGTTAGGTGAGTGATGTCATAAACAGTTATCAATGCTACCTCACTGTCTAAACATCACAGGGAAGTAATCCTGTAACCCTGGTAACAGATTGAATGTCTTGGTCTGTTGTTCAAGGCTCCGAATCTGTATTCCTGGTATAACGTCGCCATCCAGTGGACATGCGTGAGTGTTACTGGTGACAGTGTTACTAGTAGTGCCCCCCCCCACCGTGAATCACTGTTCATAATGCTGAAGTGAGGAGAAAAGGTCAAAATGCCCTTTAGGAAAAATGTGTCACTTTTTATGCCCTGGCTGAATAATGGTTGTTGGTTGCTGCAGCTGATTGTGGGCCTCCTTCTCACGAGATAACCTATGAAAGCCAGAAGTAAAGTGGGAAAACCCCAAATGTTACACACAGTAGCCACCTAATACAATAGGTATGTAACCGACTGTGTTTCAGGTTAATGTCATAACTCCACTACAGTAGGCTGCAGTGGAGGCTGGTCGGATGGGCTGTAGGAGGACGGGCTCATTGTAATAGGTGGAATGGAATTAATGAAACGGTATCAAACACATCAAACATATAGAAACAATTTTTGACTCTGTTCCATAAATTCCATTCCAGCCATTACACAGAGCCCGTCTTCCTATATAGCTCAACCCACCAGCCTCCACTGGTAGGCTGTCACCGCACCGTCACCACACCCATTTTCAAATGCCGTTTCAAATTCTAGTCAGAACTAGGAACTCGAAAATTTCCCGACTTGCTAACTTGTTGAAGTTATACACCTGCCACATTCAACGAATCAGGAATATCCGAGTTCCCTAGATCAGACTAGCATCTGAACGCACCGTATGTCTCAGAGGTCGGGGGCAGAAGTATGGAATTTCCCCAATTCTGCAACATGCGCCTCGGTAGCCTGGTAGTCTACATTCAGTCAATACCTCTGGTATTACATATGTAAAGCTAGCCACAATAAGGATTATCCACAACAGTGGAATTTGCCGTTTGCCTGCAAAATAAAAGTCTATAATTGAAACTGAAAGTTTGGAATGTTGTTATATAAATTCAAAATCTGTTGAAATCGCAATGTGGGTGTATTAGACTTTAGAGTTGCACCGGTGGCATCCTTCTATTTCACTGCGCAGGCGCAGGCTTACCTATGGATTGTGGATCAATGAAACGAGATATCAATCTACCCAGTGACACCCACAGAACTGTGAGTTTAAACAAATATTAGCGTCTTAGCTCTTATTGCGGGACTTCCCTAGTCAGCTCATTGAACGGATTGATAGTTGGTGTTTTTACAAACATTTTCCAATCCTCCCTCGACCAGCAACACGTGGCAGTGTTGTGGAAAAACTCAACAATTATACCCATTCCTAAAGCCTCTAATCCCTCTGTGCTGAATGCCTACCGCCATGTTGCCTTGACATCCTTAGTAATGAAATGCCTTGAGAAAATGGTGAAAAGTCATATCCTCAGCGCCACCCAGCAGTTCCTCGACCCATTTCACTTCGCCTATCAGCCCAGCAGAGGAGTTGATGATGTCAATGTTACTCTCCTCAACATGGTCTACATACATCTAGAGGGTGTATTCTCCTCAACATGGTCTATAGACATCTAGAGGGTGTACTCTCCTCAACATGGTCTACAGACATCTAGAGGGTGTACTCTCCTCAACATGGTCTATAGACATCTAGAGGGTGTACTCTCCTCAACATGGTCTACAGACATCTAGAGGGTGTACTCTCCTCAACATGGTCTACAGACATCTAGAGGGTGTACTCTACTCAACATGGTCTACAGACATCTAGAGGGTGTAATCTCCTCAACATGGTCTATAGACATCTAGAGGGTGTACTCTCCTCAACATGGTCTACAGACATCTAGAGGGTGTACTCTCCTCAACATGGTCTACAGACATCTAGAGGGTGTACTCTCCTCAACATGGTCTACAGACATCTAGAGGGTGTACTCTCCTCAACATGGTCTACAGACATCTAGAGGGTGTACTCTCATCAACATGGTCTATAGACATCTAGAGGGTGTACTCTCCTCAACATGGTCTACAGACATCTAGAGGGTGTACTCTCCTCAACATGGGTCTACAGACATCTAGAGGGTGTACTCTCCTCAACATGGTCTACAGACATCTAGAGGGTGTACTCTCATCAACATGGTCTACAGACATCTAGAGGGTGTACTCTCCTCAACATGGTCTACAGACATCTAGAGGGTGTACTCTCCTCAACATGGTCTATAGACATCTAGAGGGTGTACTCTCCTCAACATGGTCTACAGACATCTAGAGGGTGTACTCTCCTCAACATGGTCTACATACATCTAGAGGGTGTACTCTCCTCAACATGGTCTATAGACATCTAGAGGGTGTACTCTCCTCAACATGGTCTACAGACATCTAGAGGGTGTACTCTCCTCAACATGGTCTACAGATATCTAGAGGGTGTACTCTCCTCAACATGGTCTACATACATCTAGAGGGTGTACTCTCCTCAACATGGTCTACAGACATCTCGAGGGTGTACTCTCCTCAACATGGTCTACAGACATCTAGAGGGTGTACTCTCCTCAACATGGTCTACAGACATCTAGAGGGTGTACTCTCCTCAACATGGTCTACAGACATCTAGAGGGTGTACTCTCATCAACATGGTCTACAGACATCTAGAGGGTGTACTCTCCTCAACATGGTCTACAGACATCTAGAGGGTGTACTCCTCATCAACATGGTCTATAGACATCTAGAGGGTGTACTCTCCTCAACATGGTCTACAGACATCTAGAGGGTGTACTCTCCTCAACATGGTCTACAGACATCTAGAGGGTGTACTCTCCTCAACATGGTCTACAGACATCTAGAGGGGTGTACTCTCCTCAACATGGTCTACATACATCTAGAGGGTGTACTCTCCTCAACATGGTCTACAGACATCTAGAGGGTGTACTCTCCTCAACATGGTCTACAGACATCTAGAGGGTGTACTCTCATCAACATGGTCTACAGACATCTAGAGGGCGCCAAATCCCATGTTAGGGTTCTGTTTGTTGACTTTTCTTCTGCCTTCAACACAATCCAGCCTTACATTCTGGCACCGAGACTCATAAGGGGCATCTCCTTAGATGTGGGGCTGGTTTTGTGGCTGTTGGACTTCCTGAGCTAGAGGTCACAGTGCGTCAGGGTGGGTCCCCGCATGTCAGACTAAACGCACCACCAACACAGGCTCCCTACGGGAATGTATTATTGTCCCCACTCCTGTACATCTGGTACACTAATAGTTGTATTAGTTCCCATCCTGACAGACACCTCGTTCTCTGATGACACTGCCTTGATCAGCCTGTTGTATGATGACGAGGAACATCATGGCCCGGTCCTAAATGACTTGATAGAGTGGTGTGACCAATCACAGATCAAAGAGCTGTGCATAGACTTCAGGAAGCTAACAACACCTACCTCTGTAACATCTATCAGAGGTCAGAATATAGAGCTTGTAGAGGAATACACATATATGGGTGTCCTCTTAGACAATACGCTTCAGTGGAGTAAATATACAGACCTGATCTATAATACGCTTCAGTGGAGTAAATATACAGACCTGATCTATAATACGCTTCAGTGGAATAAATATACAGACCAGAACTATAATACGCTTCAGTGGAGTAAATATACAGACCTGATCTATAATACGCTTCAGTGGAGTAAATATACAGACCAGATCTATAATACGCTTCAGTGGAGTAAATATACAGACCTGATCTATAATACGCTTCAGTGGAGTACATATACAGACCTGATCTATAATACGCTTCAGTGCAGTAAATATACAGACCTGATCTATAATACGCTTCAGTGGAGTAAATATACAGACCTCATCTATAATACGCTTCAGTGGAGTAAATATACAGACCTGATCTATAATACGCTTCAGTGGAGTAAATATACAGACCTGATCTATAATACGCTTCAGTGGAATAAATATACAGACCAGATCTATAATATGCTTCAGTGGAGTAAATATACAGACCAGATCTATAATATGCTTCAGTGGAGTAAATATACAGACCAGATCTACAATAAGCTTCAGTGGAGTAAATATACAGACCAGATCTATAATACGCTTCAGTGGAGTAAATATACAGACCAGATCTATAATACGCTTCAGTGGAGTAAATATACAGACCTGATCTATAATACGCTTCAGTGGAGTACATAGACAGACCTGATCTACATTAAGCTTCAGTGGAGTAAATATACAGACCAGATCTATAATACGCTTCAGTGGAGTAAATATACAGAATATACAGGCACCCCCGGCAGGAATAACAGAACTAGACAATAATTTGTGCCAGTGGTGATATCCCTCCTAAACAGCTCAGGTTAATGTACCTATCCCCCCAGTAAAGCCAGCAGTCTAGTCTCTTTTATCGGTATATACTGTATGTAAAGTTATGAATTTTGTATTGTCAATTTGTTGTCAACTGTATTTGAACTTTAGACATGTACATGATACTGTCAGTAGTGTCAGTAATGTACCGTAACTGGTCAGCTCAATGTGGCTCATTTCACAGTGGTTTCCGAGTCCCACAATCTTCCAGAGCTATGATACTAATCTTTATGTCAACTCTTCACAGTTGTGTTCTCTGAGTGTCACTGAGTAGACACCACTGGTTGTTGGTCGAGGGAGGATTGGAAATGTCTGTAAAAACACCAGCATTCAACACGTACAATAGGCTGACTAGGGAGGTGATTTCCCAGCAGTCAAAGTCCCGCAATAAGAGCTACAACACTAATATTGGTGTAAACTCTTGATAGTTGTGTTCTGTGGGTGTCCCGGAGTAGACTGATACCCCATTTCATTTATTCACAATACAATAGAAGTTCCTTATTGAACGCGATTCAAATGGTTACAAATAGTTGAATCATGCCATATTTTGGACTAGATAATGCTAAACAAGGTTGGAATGTTGTTATATAAATTCAACAACAAAAAAAACAATAATGAATGAATTAGAAAATCTGTTGAAATAGCACTGTTAGATGTATTAGACCTTAGAATTGCATTGGGGACATACTTATATCTCAAAAGATTTTCTAAACTATGCTACTTTCATTAATACCATGGTACTACTGTGGTATGTTCATTAATACAGTGAAATATAAGTATGCCCCAATGCAATTCTAAGCTCTAATACATCTAACAGTGCTATTTCAACAGATTTTCTAATTCTTTCATTATTGTTTTTTTTAATCGCGTTCAATAAGGAACTTTTATTTTGAAGGCGAACCGTAAATGAAACTTTCGTGGCTAGTCTTTATTGTGGCTAGCTTCACATAGGTCAGATTCCTGATGATAATAACGTTGTAGCTCAGTCGCAGTTGAGATGGACTCCTCTATGTACTTGTATGATGTCCCCCCAGTTTTCATTGAGACGTTTGTAAGATAATCGACAGCGGTGATGACAGCCTCGGATGGCGCGGGCTCGGTGAGTAATGTGAACAAAGAAAAGTGTTACTTTCTGTGCGTTTAAACTGAATGATTATGGGTTTCCCTAAACGGAAGTGTTGTGTACACTGTGGTACAGATTGTGTAGATTACATTTTACCGATCTCTTCTGTGATAAATTCACATTCTGTTTTTTCCCCACCGCACTATGTACCGCTGTTAGTTTATAGCACATAGTATAATGTCACTATAACATCGGCAGACTGGGACAAAAATGTACAGTAGCGCTGGTATTTTAGCTACAGCAGCTCACATCACATCACAGCTCCATAAACCCTTTTCGAGGGCATTTGCCTCTTGCTTGCTCTCCCCTTCAAAATGTACCATGGTACTACTATTCTACTTTCATTAATACCATGGTACTACTATGCTACTTTCATTAATAACATGATGGTACTACTATGCTACTCTCATTAACACCATGGTACTACTATGGTACTTTCATTAATAACATGGTACTACTATGCTACTTTCATTAACACCATGGTACTACTATGGTACTTTCATTAATAACATGGTACTACTATGGTACTTTCATTAATAACATGGTACTACTATGGTACTTTCGTTAATACCATGGTACTACTGTGGTACTTTCATTAATACCATGATACTTCTATGCTACTTTCATTAATACCATGATGGTACTACTGTGGTACTTTCACTTATACCATGGTACTACTATGGTACTTTCGTTAATACCATGGTACTACTGTGGTACTTTCATTAATACCATGATACTTCTATGCTACTTTCATTAATACCATGGTACTACTGTGGTACTTTCATTAATACATGGTACTACTGTGGTACTTTCATTAATACATGGTACTACTGTGGTACTCATTAATACCATACAGACAATACAGCCACATTACCCTAACTCTGTTTATACAGGAGCCTCGGTTATGAGGTTTGCATGTAATTCTTGTATAAAATGAATGAGTAAAGATGAAACTATTTGTGAAATGATATAATGTGATGTTAAACCTTTAATGTGAGAGAATGGTATTCCCTTTAAAGTTGAACTAAGTCATTGACCACGCCCCCGTGAGCACAGACATGATCTGGCGTCATGGAAACGCCTTTTCTATGGTTACGAATAAAAAACCCTCCTAAGAAAATCCTCTTCAGACTGAGCAAACCCTCAGCGTGAGCTGTGATTGCAAACAGTTTAGACCACAAAAACCTCAGTGTAAACTAAGGTTGCAATGGTTGTTGAATTCCTAACCATACCACGTGGAGCATTGGCTACACGTCTGGAAATGGTTCAACGGAGACTATCGTTCCCTACAGAATAAGAGCAAATCTTAGATACTAATTACTAGTCTGCAGCTAGAAATGATGTAAACCTGGGACGAGAATACCGACAACCGCCGAAACATCTATTCTATGAGAACATTTCTAAATGGTACTCTGAAGTATCCATTCTAACCACAAAAGACTTCAGGGAAACAGAAAGAGAGACATGAACTCTCCAGCAGACGGACTGATGATTCCAACAGAGATCACAACGACACATTGGTGTAAATATATATTGATTGCAATTATTCCAGAATGAGTGAGCGTTCATGTGCAAGGGATTAGCATTTCAATTAATATAATTATCAATTGTGTAGTGATCCCTTTAGTCTTTCCTGCTCTCTCAGTCCACACCCACTTCCCTTTGTCCACCAAGCCGTCATATCAGCTTAGCCCACTAGGGAATCTTCCCTATCCTTGTTAGTAACATATATCTACTGTTTGTTTGTTTATGCATTTCTGTGATTATTTAGTTAGTAAATAAATTATTAACCCAATTGGTGTATGATTTATACAGTGAGGGAAAAAAGTATTTCATCCCCTGCTGATTTTGTACGTTTGCCCACTGACAAAGAAATTATCAGTCTATAATTTTAATGGGAGGTTTATTTGAACAGTGGGAGACAGAATAACAACAAAAACATCCAGAAAAAAACTCATTTCAAAAATGTTATAAATTGATTGGCATTTTAATGAGGGAAATAAGTATTTGACCCCCTCTCAATCAGAAAGATTTCTGGCTCCCAGGTGTCTTTTATACAGGTAAAGAGCTGAGATTAGGAGCACACTCTTAAAGGGATTAGTTGGTGCGATTATTCGCAAATGGAAGAAACACAAAATAACTGTCAATCTCCCTCGGCCTGGGGCTTGATGCAAGATCTCACCTCGTGGGGTTGCAATGATCATGAGAACGGTGAGGAATCAGCCCAGAACTACATGGGAGGATCTTGTCAATGATCTCAAGGCAGCTGAGACCATAGTCACCAAGAAAACAATTGGTAACACACTACGCCGTGAAGGACTGAAATCCTGCAGCGCCCGCAAGGTCCCCCTGCTCAAGAAAGCACATATACATGCCCGTCTGAAGTTTGCCAATGAACATCTGAATGAGGACAACTGGGTGAAAGTGTTGTGGTCAGATGAGACCAAAATGGAGCTGTTTGACATTAGCTCAACTCGCCGTGTTCGGAGGAGGAGGAATGCTGCCTATGACCCCAAGAACACCATCCCCACCGTCAAACATGGAGGTGGAAACATTATGCTTTGGGGGTGTTTTTGTGCTAAGGGGACAGGACAACTTCACCGCATCAAAGGGACGATGGACGGGGCCATGTACCGTCAAATCTTGGGTGAGAACCTCCTTCCCTCAGCCAGGGCATTGAAAATGGGTCGTGGATGGGTATTCCAGCATGACAATGACCCAAAACACACGGCCAAGGCAACAAAGGAGTGGCTCAAGAAGAAGCCCATTAAGGTCCTGGAGTGGCCTAGCCAGTCTCCAGACCTTAATCCCATAGAAAATCTGTGGAGGGAGCTGAAGGTTCGAGTTGCCAAACGTCATGACGCCTTGAAACCTTAATGACTTGGAGAAGATCTGCAAAGAGGAGTGGGACAAAATCCCTCCTGAGATGTGTGCAAACCTGGTGGCCAACTACAAGAAACGTCTGACCTCTGTGATTGCCAACAAGGGTTTTGCCACCAAGTACTAAGTCATGTTTTGCAGCGGGGTCAAATACTTATTTCGCTCATTAAAATGCAAATCATTTTATAACATTTTTGACATGCGTTTTTCTGGATTTTTTTGTTGTTATTCTGTCTCTTACTGTTCAAATAAACCTACCATTAAAATTATAGACTGGTCATTTCTTTGTCAATGGGCAAATGTACAAAATCAGCAAGGGATCAAATACTTTTTTCCCTCACTGTAGAGGACCATTGGCTTATGTTACCTTAATAAATGATAGTGCATGTCATGTTCCCGCTGCCCACTAAACTGGGTTTAATATTAGTCATCATATACAGCCAAAACATTAAGGAACTGGCAGTACATCTGTGTCAAAGTCTCTTTTCCTCTCGTTTTTTTCTATTTAATTCAATATAAAACCATCTGTGTTTGTCATAGAAAGATGGGACTAGTTTCTGTGGATGGGGACAGATTTCCAGCATTGTGCTTCATTTGAAGCAAGCAGTGATGGGCCCTCCCGATGAGCAAATTACATTTCAGACGGGACTTTCCAGCCTCCGATGGCGGTGGATATGCGATGGAATCCGACACCGGAGTCCCTAGTCACTGCAGTTAAATGTGATCTATTTTATTGACAAGTCAAGTGGCCACTTTAACAATGGAAACACATGTCATCAAAGATGGAAGGCAGGCGTGGAAAGTGAGATAAGGTAGGACCCCTCTAGCCAATGAGGGGCCAGATACATGGCTCTTCCTCTCTGCTACAGATCAGAAACCCTCGTTGCCTTGCCGGCTGAAGAGACTATTTTATACAATATACAGCCAAAATATGAGGCCTAACTGGCAACAGTAGGATGATCTGTGTCAGTGTGCGTGAGTCTTCCTCTGTATTCTGCCTATCTCAACTGCACCACTGTTCTCTGCAGCTCTCGGACCAGCACAACCAGAACTTTTAGCAAATAAGTGGGTTCATTTCAGACATTTAGCAACATCAGCACAACATGTCTTCTTTTGGTCTCAAACTGTTTCAGCACCACCTTTCTGTTTTCATGATCCATGATTTCCTGTTCTGACAGAGAGCTGGTCTCACTAATAAGTGACTGACAGAGAGCTGGTCTCACTGATAAGTGACTGACAGAGAGCTGGTCTCACTGATAAGTGACTGACAGAGAGCTGGTCTCACTGATAAGTGACTGACAGAGAGCTGGTCTCTTTGATAAGTGACTGACAGAGAGCTGGTCTCACTGATAAGTGACTGACAGAGAGCTGGTCTCACTGATAAGTGACTGACAGAGAGCTGGTCTCACTGATAAGTGACTGACAGAGAGCTGGTCTCTTTGATAAGTGACTGACAGAGAGCTGGTCTCACTGATAAGTGACTGACAGAGAGCTGGTCTCTTTGATAATGTGCGTTTGACTTTGAATGTGAATTTGCTCCACCTCAGCTCAGCCAATCAGAAAACTGGCCTGACCCATCTTGGTAGGGGAGCCAGCCATTGCTCACTGGTCAGCCAAATGCTCAGTATAGATTATTATGACAACAGAGAAATTGCGCAAAAGTCATATAAAAACACCGGCCGTGTCATTTTTAAAATATTTAAAAAAAAATATATATATATATATATTTGGGTCAATTTCCACCAGCCCACCTCGTTAAAAGATGGTCCGGCCCTTCTGGCATTTGCCAGAATTGCCAGACGGCCAATTCGCCCATGCACTTTAAGAACGTGCTTCCTGTTGTAAATATGTTTATTTCTCTACTTTATCTATCCCCCTTCAGCTGCGCGTATTGTGCCAAGTTGGATGGAGGTGCGACGCACTGAGAGGCTGGAGGCAATAGGCAAGAGCCCCACGCGAGAACTCATCTGGTCGTGGGCGCAACAGAACAAAACGGTTGGGGACCTTGTGAATGTGTTGGAGGATATGGGTCACTACAGAGCTCTACAGCTCTTTATTCCTCAAGGTAAGGGACTAGATTAGACTATATGACGGTGCAGTTTGTGTCAGTTTCGTATAGCATTCTACACCTCATGGCTTCTACAACTGTAGCTTGTTTTTCAACTGAAGCAAACCCTTTGGTTTCACTTCTGTAATGTCATTGTTGTGTAAACTTCCTCTATTCGTGTGCAAGCACTCAACACTGTCAACAAAACATTTAGCAATCTGTCATTTTCAGTGTCCTGCTACACTAATGGTTGATAATGTAGGTCTATGTTATTAGTGGTTAATAAAACAGTGAAATGTTGTCCTTTCAGAAACACAGTATTCCTTTCCCAACAGTGGACCATCAAAGAGCAGCAGGGATAACCCCTCCCCTCCCCAGTCACCCGCGGTAGGCTACTAGTTATGTTATGATATATCTATTAATCAAACCCCTCCCCTCCCCAGTCACCCACGGTAGGCTACTAGTTATGTTATGATATATCTATTAATCAAACCACTCCCCTCCCCAGTCACCCGCGGTAGGCTACTAGTTATGTTATGATATATCTATTAATCAAACCCCTCCCCTCCCCAGTCACCCGCGGTAGGCTACTAGTTATGTTATGATATATCTATTAATCAAACCCCTCCCCTCCCCAGTCACCCGCGGTAGGCTACTAGTTATGTTATGATATATCTATTAATCAAACCCCTCCCCAGTCACCCGCGGTAGGCTACTAGTTATGTCATGATATATCCATTAATCAAACCCCTCCCCTCCCCAGTCACCCGCGGTAGGCTACTAGTTATGTTATGATATATCTATTAATCAAACCCCCTCCCCAGTCACCCGCGGTAGGCTACTTGTTATGTCATGATATATCTATTAATCAAACCCCTCCCCTCCCCAGTCACCCGCGGTAGGCTACTAGTTATGTTATGATATATCTATTAATCAAACCCCTCCCCTCACCAGTCACCCGCGGTGGGCTACTAGTTATGTCATGATATATCCATTAATCAAACCCCTCCCCTCCCCAGTCACCTGCGGTGGGCTACTAGTTATGTCATGATATATCTATTAATCAAACCCCTCCCCAGTCACCCGCGGTAGGCTACTAGTCATGTCATGATATATCTATTAATCAAACCCCTCCCCTCCCCAGTCACCCGCGGTAGGCTACTAGTTATGTCATGATATATCTATTAATCAAACCCCTCCCCTCCCCAGTCACCCGCGGTAGGCTACTAGTTATGTCATGATATATCTATTAATCAAACCCCTCCCCTCCCCAGTCACCCATCGTAGGCTACTAGTTATGTCATGATATATCTATTAATCAAACCCCTCCCCTCCTCAGTCACCCGCGGTAGGCTACTAGTTATGTCATGATATATCTATTAATCAAACCCCTCCCCTCCCCAGTCACCCGCGGTAGGCTACTAGTTATGTCATGATATATCTATTAACCAAACCCCTCCCCTCCCCAGTCACCCGCGGTAGGCTACTAGTTATGTCATGATATATCTATTAATCAAACCCCTCCCCTCCTCAGTCACCCGTGGTAGACAACTAGTTATGTCATGATATATCTATTAATCAAAACCCTCCCCTCTTCAGTCACCCACGGTAGGCTACTAGTTATGTCATGATATATCTATTAATCAAACCCCTCCCCTCCCCAGTCACCCGCGGTAGGCTACTAGTTATGTCATGATATATCTATTAATCAAACCCCTCCCCAGTCACCCGCGGTAGGCTACTAGTTATGTCATGATATATCTATTAATCAAACCCCTCCCCTCCTCAGTCACCCACGGTAGGCTACTAGTTATGTCATGATATATCTATTAATCAAACCCCTCCCCTCCTCAACCGTGGTAGGCTACTAGTCATGTTATGATATATCTATTAATCAAACCCCCTCCTCAGTCACCCGTGATAGGCTCCTAGTCATGATCACCCTATTATGTTATGACCCATGTAGTTTGTGTTGAACTTGAAATGAATAATCGCCCTTTTATAGAGACGAGTCATTTTCACCTTAATGAATGTATGAAAGTGTGTCTCATATGGGTCCCTGTTGTCTACGTAGGCTAGTCCATGTGTCACCCTGTAATTCATCCTTTGTTACACTGTAATAACTGTTGTGTGTTCCATGTTGTGTGTGTTTTTGTCATCATGTCCTGTTTTCTCAGTCACCCCCACCTGACAGTGAGTCAACCCAACCTGGTTGGAACCAGTCTAATTATCATGTGTCTGGTGAAGGTACTTGACTGAAAGGTTGCTGAGCCGACAGTGAAAAACTGCCCGTGTGCCCTTGAGCAAGGCACTTAACCCTAATTTGTTCCAGGGGCGCCGTACTACTACCTTGTAAAACAATACATTACACTACACCTATCCGATGTATGTGACAATGTTATTATTCTTTTTATTTTGTATGTCTTGTCCACCTGTTAATATTTCTAATGAGATGAATACATTAGATTGCTGAGTCATTTCATTGTTTCAGTAGGAATTGTATTCATCATGCAATGTTAGTACTTCTATCACATGTTCTATTGTTGGGTCATCAAAACATCACACCTCATCAAAACATCACACCTCATCAAAACATCACACCTCATCAAAACATCACACCTCTCATCAAAACATCACACCTCATCAAAACATCACACCTCATCAAAACATCACACCGCATCAAAACATCACACCTCATCAAAACATCACACCTCATCAAAACATCACACCTCATCAAAACATCACACCTCATCAAAACATCACACCGCAGCATCTGTTGAGATGGTCCCTAGATACAACAGACTGATGTGTTGAGATGGTCCCTAGATACAACAGACTGATGTGTTGAGATGGTCCATAGATACAACAGACTGATGTGTTGAGATGGTCCCTAGATACAACAGACTGATGTGTTGAGATGGTCCCTAGATACAACAGACTGATGTGTTGAGATGGTCCCTAGATACAACAGACTGATGTGTTGAGATGGTCCCTAGATACAACAGACTGATGTGTTGAGATGGTCCCTAGATACAACAGACTGATGTGTTGAGATGGTCCCTAGATACAACAGACTGATGTGTTGAGATGGTCCCCAGATACAACAGACTGATGTGTTGAGATGGTCCCTAGTTACAACAGACTGATGTGTTGAGATGGTCCCTAGATACAACAGACTGATGTGTTGAGATGGTCCCTAGATACAACAGACTGATGTGTTGAGATGGTCCCTAGATACAACAGACTGATGTGTTGAGATGGTCCCTAGATACAACAGACTGATGTGTTGAGATGGTCCATAGATACAACAGACTGATGTGTTGAGATGGTCCCTAGATACAACAGACTGATGTGTTGAGATGGTCCCTAGATACAACAGACTGATGTGTTGAGATGGTCCCTAGATACAACAGACTGATGTGTTGAGATGGTCCCCAGATACAACAGACTGATGTGTTGAGATGGTCCCTAGATACAACAGACTGATGTGTTGAGATGGTCCCTAGATACAACAGACTGATGTGTTGAGATGGTCCCTAGATACAACAGACTGATGTGTTGAGATGGTCCCTAGATACAACAGACTGATGTGTTGAGATGGTCCCTAGATACAATAGACTGATGTGTTGAGATGGTCCCTAGATACAACAGACTGATGTGTTGAGATGGTCCCTAGATACAACAGACTGATGTGTTGAGATGCTCCCTAGATACAACAGACTGATGTGTTGAGATGGTCCCTAGTTACAACAGACTGATGTGTTGAGATGGTCCCCAGATACAACAGACTGATGTGTTGAGATGGTCCTAGATACTGATGTGTTGAGATGGTCCCTAGATACAACAGACTGATGTGTTGAGATGGTCCCTAGATACAACAGACTGATGTGTTGAGATGGTCCCTAGATACAACAGACTGATGTGTTGAGATGGTCCCTAGATACAACAGACTGATGTGTTGAGATGGTCCCTAGTTACAACAGACTGATGTGTTGAGATGGTCCCTAGATACAACAGACTGATGTGTTGAGATGGTCCCTAGATACAACAGACTGATGTGTTGAGATGGTCCCTAGTTACAACAGACTGATGTGTTGAGATGGTCCCTAGATACAACAGACTGATGTGTTGAGATGGTCCCTAGATACAATAGACTGATGTGTTGAGATGGTCCCTAGATACAACAGACTGATGTGTTGAGATGGTCCCTAGATACAACAGACTGATGTGTTGAGATGGTCCCTAGATACAACAGACTGATGTGTTGAGATGGTCCCTAGATACAACAGACTGATGTGTTGAGATGGTCCCTAGATACAACAGACTGATGTGTTGAGATGGTCCCTAGATACAACAGACTGATGTGTTGAGATGGTCCCTAGATACAACAGGACTGATGTGTTGAGATGGTCCCTAGATACAACAGACTGATGTGTTGAGATGGTCCCTAGATACAACAGACTGATGTGTTGAGATGGTCCCTAGATACAACAGACTGATGTGTTGAGATGCTCCCTAGATACAACAGACTGATGTGTTGAGATGGACCCTAGATACAACAGACTGATGTGTTGAGATGGTCCCTAGATACAACAGACTGATGTGTTGAGATGGTCCCTAGATACAACAGACTGATGTGTTGAGATGGTCCCCAGATACAACAGACTGATGTGTTGAGATGGTCCATAGATACAACAGACTGATGTGTTGAGATGGTCCCTAGATACAACAGACTGATGTGTTGAGATGGTCCCTAGATACAACAGACTGATGTGTTGAGATGGTCCCTAGTTACAACAGACTGATGTGTTGAGATGGTCCCTAGATACAACAGACTGATGTGTTGAGATGGTCCCTAGTTACAACAGACTGATGTGTTGAGATGGTCCCTAGATACAACAGACTGATGTGTTGAGATGGTCCCTAGATACAACAGACTGATGTGTTGAGATGGTCCCTAGATACAACAGACTGATGTGTTGAGATGGTCCCTAGATACAACAGACTGATGTGTTGAGATGGTCCCTAGATACAACAGACTGATGTGTTGAGATGGTCCCTAGATACAACAGACTGATGTGTTGAGATGGTCCCTAGATACAACAGACTGATGTGTTGAGATGGTCCATAGATACAACAGACTCATAAATAATATTGATGGCATTATGTGGAACATCCAATGAGAGGAAGCTTCTGAGAGGTATCCAATTCCCTATTTCACTTCCCTTTTTATTTCGTGGTTTCACTGACGACCAGTATCATAGGGTGCAACCCAAATGGGCACCCTATTCCCTAAATAGTGCCCATGGGTCAAAAGTAGTCCACTATGTAGGGAATAGGGTGCTGTTTGGGACGTAACCATACGGCTCATTGAACATGTGTAAAAGTACTAGTGAGAATGCTGAGGTTTTTCCTCGTTTCTCTGCGTCTGTTCTAAGTATTCTCACCTTGTTGCTAGGTAGAAACCACAGGCTTAGTGTTTTGACCTTGTTTCTCGGTAGAAACCACAGGCTTAGTGTTTTCACTTTGTTGCTAGGTAGAAACCACCGGCTTAGTGTTTTGATCTTGTTTCTCGGTAGAAACCACAGGCTTAGTGTTTTCACTTTGTTGCTAGGTAGAAACCACAGGCTTGTGATCACCTACTCAGACGTCATAGAGGGAACTAGACATTTTCACCAGGACATGAAGATCTCTGAGGGCAGCTTCTCTGCTGTCTACAGAGCGGTAAAGGGAAATGAAACCTTCGCTGTCAAGCTCTTTAAGCAGGTACTGACACTCCCACTCCATACCGTGCTCCATTTATAAAAGTCATCTTTTCAAAATGGCCCTGGCTTGATGGAGATTAAATATAATAAAGGTCATTATTCAACTAGAGAGACATTTATTTGGTTATGTGCTTCAAAAGGACTGAGGACGTACACAACACAGTTCAAGTGTTTGTTGGTCTTCTTCGTTGGTCTGTACAGGTGCAGAAAGCCTCATGGAGGAAGTTGTGGGATCTATTCAGGAGAGAGATGGAAGTTCATCATCTGTATGTCTAACTACTCCATTCATCCTCCATTTTAGATTGTTTCTGTATGTCTACCTACTCCATTCATCCTCCATTTTAGATTGTTTCTGTAGGTCTACCTACTCCATTCATCCTCCATTTTAGATTGTTTCTGTATGTCTACCTACTCCATTCATCCTCCATTTTAGATTGTTTCTGTATGTCTACCTACTCCATTCATCCTCCATTTTAGATTGTTTCTGTATGTCTACCTACTCCATTCATCCTCCATTTTAGATTGTTTCTGTATGTCTACCTACTCCATTCATCCTCCATTTCAGATGGTTTCTGTATGTCTACCTACTCCATTCATTCTCCATTTCAGATGGTTTCTGTATGTCTACCTACTCCATTCATCCTCCATTTTAGAGTGTTTCTGTATGTCTACCTACTCCATTCATCCTCCATTTTAGATTGTTTCTGTATGTCTACCTACTCCATTCATCCTCCATTTTAGATTGTTTTTCTGTATGTCTACCTACTCCATTCATCCTCCATTTTAGATTGTTTCTGTCTTTTACTAATCATCAAATCTGCCTGTTTATCCTTCAGCTACCAGCATCCTAACATCTTAGAGCTGTTGGGTTGTTACTCTGATGGGGATCGTTACTGGCTGGTATACCCTTACCTTCCCAACGGATCACTGTTCCACAGACTGCATGACCAGGTGAGATGTTCTATTCTATACCCCCTACCTTCCCAACGGATCACTGTTCCACAGACTGCATGACCAGGTGAGATGTTCTATTCTATACCCCCTACCTTCCCAACGGATCACTGTTCCACAGACTGCATGACCAGGTGAGATGTTCTATTCTATACCCCCTACCTTCCCAACGGATCACTGTTCCACAGACTGCATGACCAGGTGAGATGTTCTATTCTATACCCCTTACCTTCCCAACGGATCACTGTTCCACAGACTGCATGACCAGGTGAGATGTTCTATTCTATACCCCCTACCTTCCCAACGGATCACTGTTCCACAGACTGCATGACCAGGTGAGATGTTCTATTCTATACCCCCTACCTTCCCAACGGATCACTGTTCCACAGACTGCATGACCAGGTGAGATGTTCTATTCTATACCCCCTACCTTCCCAACGGATCACTGTTCCACAGACTGCATGACCAGGTGAGATGTTCTATTCTATACCCCCTACCTTCCCAACGGATCACTGTTCCACAGACTGCATGACCAGGTGAGATGTTCTATTCTATACCCCTACCTTCCCAACGGATCACTGTTCCACAGACTGCATGACCAGGTGAGATGTTCTATTCTATACCCCCTACCTTCCCAACGGATCACTGTTCCACAGACTGCATGACCAGGTGAGATGTTCTATTCTATACCCCCTACCTTCCCAACAGATCACTGTTCCACAGACTGCATGACCAGGTGAGATGTTCTATTCTATACCCCCTACCTTCCCAACGGATCACTGTTCCACAGACTGCATGACCAGGTGAGATGTTCTATTCTATACCCCCTACCTTCCCAACGGATCACTGTTCCACAGACTGCATGACCAGGTGAGATGTTCTATTCTATACCCCCTACCTTCCCAACGGATCACTGTTCCACAGACTGCATGACCAGGTGAGATGTTCTATTCTATACCCCCTACCTTCCCAACGGATCACTGTTCCACAGACTGCATGACCAGGTGAGATGTTCTATTCTATACCCCCTACCTTCCCAACGGATCACTGTTCCACAGACTGCATGACCAGGTGAGATGTTCTATTCTATACCCCCTACCTTCCCAACGGATCACTGTTCCACAGACTGCATGACCAGGTGAGATGTTCTATTCTATACCCCCTACCTTCCATTTTATTCTACTAAACTACTATTCTATTGTATTTCAATGCCAAACATATCAGTGTATCTGTCTCTGTGGTGGACAGACTGTATGGTAGTAGGTGTATTGATGTTTAAATGCTAACATGTCTCCCCTCCTGCATCTCTCTGTAGAACGTAGTGCCTCTCTCATGGCAGGAGCGTCTGGACATCATCAAGGGGACGGCTAAGGCTGTACATCACCTACACATGGCCCAGCCCTGCACTGTGGTCTGTGGTAACATCACAAGGTACCAGCTCAAACCCCTAGTCAATAACATAACAAGGTACCAGCTCAAACCCCTAGTCAATAACATAACAAGGTACTGGCTCAAACCCCTAGTCAATAACATAACAAGGTACCAGGTCAAACCCCTAGTCAATAACATAACAAGGTACCAGCTCAAACCCCTAGTCAATAACATAACAAGGTACCAGCTCAAACCCTAGTCAATACATAACAAGGGTACCAGCTCAAACCCCTAGTCAATAACATAACAAGGTACCAGCTCAAACCCCTAGTCAATAACATAACAAGGTACCAGCTCAAACCCCTAGTCAATAACATAACAAGGTACCAGCTCAAACCCCTAGTCAATAACATCACAAGGTACCAGCTCAAACCCCTAGTCAATAACATAACAAGGTACCAGCTCAAACCCCTAGTCAATAACATAACAAGGTACCAGCTCAAACCCCTAGTCAATAACATAACAAGGTACCAGCTCAAACCCCTAGTCAATAACATAACAAGGTACCAGTTCAAACCCCTAGTCAATAACATAACAAGGTACCAGCTCAAACCCCTAGTCAATAACATAACAAGGTACCAGTTGAACCCCTAGTCAATAACATAACAAGGTACCAGCTCAAACCCCTAGTCAATAACATAACAAGGTACCAGCTCAAACCCCTAGTCAATAACATAACAAGGTACCAGCTCAAATCCCTAGTCAATAACATAACAAGGGTACCAGCTCAAACCCCTAGTCAATAACATAACAAGGTACCAGCTCAAACCCCTAGTCAATAACATAACAAGGTACCAGCTCAAACCCTAGTCAATAACATAACAAGGTACCAGCTCAAACCCCTAGTCAATAACATAACAAGGTACCAGCTCAAACCCCTAGTCAATAACATAACAAGGTACCAGCTCAAACCCCTAGTCAATAACATAAGCTCAAACCCCTAGTCAATAACATAACAAGGTACCGGCTCAAACCCCTAGTCAATAACATAACAAGGTACCAGCTCAAACCCCTAGTCAATAACATAACAAGGTACCAGCTCAAACCCCTAGTCAATAACATAACAAGGTACCAGCTCAAACCCCTAGTCAATAACATAACAAGGTACCAGCTCAAACCCCTAGTCAATAACATAACAAGGTACCAGCTCAAACCCCTAGTCAATAACATAACAAGGTACCAGTTCAAACCCCTAGTCAGTAACATAACAAGGTACCAGTTCAAACCCCTAGTCAATAACATAACAAGGTACCAGCTCAAACCCCTAGTCAATAACATCACAAGGTACCGGCTCAAACCCCTAGTCAATAACATAACAAGGTACTGGCTCAAACCCCTAGTCAATAACATAACAAGGTACCAGCTCAAACCCCTAGTCAATAACATAACAAGGTACCAGCTCAAACCCCTAGTCAATAACATAACAAGGTACCAGCTCAAACCCCTAGTCAATAACATAACAAGGTACCAGCTCAAACCCCTAGTCAATAACATAACAAGGTACCAGTTCAAACCCCTAGTCAATAACATAACAAGGTACCAGCTCAAACCCCTAGTCAATAACATCACAAGGTACCAGCTCAAACCCCTAGTCAATAACATAACAAGGTACCAGCTCAAACCCCTAGTCAATAACATCACAAGGTACCAGCTCAAACCCCTAGTCAATAACATAACAAGGTACCAGCTCAAACCCCTAGTCAATAACATAACAAGGTACCAGCTCAAACCCCTAGTCAATAACATAACAAGGTACCGGCTCAAACCCCTAGTCAATAACATAACAAGGTACCGGTTCAAACCCCTAGTCAATAACATAACAAGGTACCAGCTCAAACCCTTAATCTAGTCACTCACCTCACCCCCTTTCACCCCCTAGCCTAGTGGTTAGTGCGTTGGACTAGTAACCGGAAGGTTGCAAGATCAAATCCCCGAGCTGACAAGGTTCCTAGGCCATCATTGTAAATAAGAATTAGTTGTTTACTGACTTGCCTAGTTAAGTAAAGGTTCAATTAGAAAAATAAAAATGTCAGGGTCTTGGTGAATGATGGGACCAGGAAAGAGACAGACTTTTTTTTAAAGCATTGGTTTTAGCATAGCATAACACAGCATATCACAGTATAACATAGCCTAGCCTAGCGTAACACAGCATATCACAGTATAACATAGCCTAGCCTAGCATAACACATTTCCAAAGATCCCTGTCACACCTGAGTTCCAAAGCGTATTCTCTCTGTGTAGTTCTAACATACTGCTGGACGAGCAGCTGCAGCCCAAGCTGTCTGATTTTGGGACGGCCCGTCTCAGACCCCACTCTGTCAGTCAGAGCTGCACCGTTACCTTGGATACGACCTTCGGAACCCTGGGCTACCTGCCGGAGGAATACATCCGAGACGGAAAGCTGTCCGTCAGTCTGGACGTGTTCAGCTTAGGAGTGGTGAGTTAGTGAACACTTGACAAAAAATGCTCTGAAACATATTTTTGACAAAACAATCCTCTTTCAACAGACGTGGTCTTTGTCAGCTACTTGCGACTAATACTAGATAAACTGATCTGAATGCCAGAACATAGCTGTTTGTGAATTGATTGGATGTCTATGACCAGAACCTGTTAATAAGAACCTTTTTCTTCTTTAGGTTATAATGGAAATATTAACGGGACGGAAGGTTAGAGAGGAGACTCCTAAACACACCCTGCTGGTGAGACTAGAATTACATTTTCGTACTTTCGGAAATTGCACATTGATTTGAAATGCTTGCAAACACATGAAATAATGCTGGATTGCTGGATACATGCAGTCTGGTTCATCCTACCTCCCTCCCATCCAGAGAGACGTCCTAAGTGGAGAGGTGGAGGACACTGGCAGTGTAGACTCCTGTCTTCAGTATCTGGACCCGAGAGCTGGTCTTTGTCCCCATTCTATGTCTTTTACCTTGTTGCGTCTAGCCCTGGACTGCACCTCTACACGACCACGCAACAGACCCACCATGGAGAATGTGAGTCAACTCAATTCAATGCAATCCAGTTCAATTCAATTAAATTCTACTTTATTGAGTTGGGTAAATCTGAGAATAGGGACATGAACCTGACTTTTAGAGTCAAGGTTCAGGGTAGGACTGTTTGTTTGATTTTCCACTGAATCAGACCTGAATCAGACCTGGGCAGAAAATAGTTTATTTTGTAGTTTGTTTGAAAATACCAACATATGAAATACTCGAGGTAGTCAAAGATAGTTTAGGTAGAGTTTGAGCTTGTCGAAGATAGTTTAGGTACAGTTTGAGCTAGTCGAAGATAGTTTAGGTAGAGTTTGAGCTAGTCGAAGATAGTTTAGGTAGAGTTTGAGCTAGTCGAAGATAGTTTAGGTAGAGTTTGAGGTAGTTGTTTTGATATTCAAATACAGGTCTCAGGAAAAGAATACCTCACAAATAGCCAAATCATATTTGAAGGTATTTGAATATTTGCAAGTTATTTGAAAAACTAAAAAATATTTATTTGGTGGCTGCCAAATATTCGATGAAGAACCCAAAACTATAACAGTTAGTTGAATTAGTCTAAATACATGATAATTAGCACATAGTTTGGAGGCTCTCAGATATGAATCTTAATATAGTCTATAGCCTAGAATGAAATAAATGAGGGACATGGAATCACCTCAACATTAGAGGAGATTAACAAAATGACTGACAAATATGTTCCTAATGAGTGACATAAGGTTATACGGTAATGAGTGACATAAGGTTATACGATAATGAGTGACATAAGGTTATACGGTAATGAATGACATAAGGTTATATGGTAATGAGTGACATAAGGTTATACGATAATGAGTGACATAAGGTTATACGATAATGAGTGACATAAGGTTATACGGTAATGAGTGACATAAGGTTATACGATAATGAGTGACATAAGGTTATACGGTAATGAGTGACATAAGGTTATACGGTAATGAGTGACATAAGGTTATACGATAATGAGTGACATAAGGTTATACGGTAATGAGTGACATAAGGTTATACGGTAATGAGTGACATAAGGTTATACGGTAATGAGTGACATAAGGTTATACGGTAATGAGTGACATAAGGTTATACGGTAATGAGTGACATAAGGTTATACGGTAATGAGTGACATAAGGTTATACGGTAATGAGTGACATAAGGTTATACGGTAATGCATGACATAAGGTTATACGGTAATGAGTGACATAAGGTTATACGGTAATGAGTGATATAAGGTTATACGGTAATGAGTGACATAAGGTTATACGGTAATGAGTGACATAAGGTTATACGGTAATGAGTGACATGAGGTTATACGGTAATGAGTGACATAAGGTTATACGGTAATGAGTGACATAAGGTTATACGGTAATGCATGACATACGGTTATACGGTAATGAGTGACATAAGGTTATACGGTAATGAGTGGCATAAGGTTATACGGTAATGAGTGACATAAGGTTATACGGTAATGAGTGACATGAGGTTATACGGTAATGAGTGACATAAGGTTATACGGTAATGAGTGACATAAGGTTATACGGTAATGCATGACATACGGTTATACGGTAATGAGTGACATAAGGTTATACGGTAATGAGTGGCATAAGGTTATACGGTAATGAGTGACATAAGGTTATACGGTAACACTTGACATCCAGTTCTTGTACATATGTAGTAACTTTGTGATTATTACAATAGCAACATTGTTGTTACATAGGACTTTGGAAATGTCTTTATAATTACACAATAATGGAGTTATTAAATGAAATAAGGAACAGTCACTATTCTTGTGTAGAGTAGTTACAAAAATTCTCAGCTCATTGCTATGCAATTCAAATGCAATTACCAAATTATTATGTAACAAAATGCTAATACAAGGTAATTAAAGTTGTTTTACTCCGGCACAAGAACAGTTTAATGTTAAATGTTACTTAGAATGCTAACAGTAACAAAATATGGCTATTAAGTGTTGAAAGCAAACGAAATATCCCAAAACTGCCTTCTCGAATCAACTACAGCCAAGGTAGGTGGAAAATCATGTTAGTTTATATTCTGAGTAAATTATCAATTTAAAGATGGTGTAGTGTGTGTTTAAAACAAGAACACTTCCTCTCAGATAGACAAAGAGGTTCGACGTTGTTTGCAAATGGATTTGAATTACTCTGCAGTATTTTCAGGTATTATAAAATTAATTGCAGCTTTCAACCTTTTCAATGGCATGTTGAAAGAGTCATACAGTACAGATGTAGGATCTTAGTTTGTGCCAGTTTGCTACAGCAGGAAAATAATCCTCAGCAACAGGAAATGTGAATTATGTGGATTATAATTCATGGACATTTTTGTATTGGTTGACACATTTTTCATTAGGGCAAATGAAATCTGAAATGTTAAAGTCAATATTACAAACTTTAGAAGCCTTTTCAAAACTCAAATACACTACAAGTTTGCATTTTCTGCTGTGCAGGAAAATTCTCAGCAACAAAAGTGTGATCAAAGTAAGATCCTACATCTGTAGTTGAGCGTCACAATTTATGTTTACTTATCTGTAAAAAAAAAAAAGGACATTTAGGAGAATGGACATTTACAGAATGTTCACATAGAAATGTATTGTGAAGATCAAATATGACTGTCAGATAGATTGGGCTCTGTTCATTCTATTTCTATCTTCAATATAGAATTCTAGATACAGCCCTGTCATTGGTTGAAGACAGCCAATCCAACATACAGTTCTAGATACAGTCCTGTCATTGGTTGAAGACAGCCAATCCAACATACAGTTCTAGATACAGCCCTGTCATTGGTTGAAGACAGCCAATCCAACATACAGTTCTAGATACAGCCCTGTCATTAGTTGAAGACAGCCAATCCAACATACAGTTCTAGATACAGTCCTGTCATTAGTTGAAGACAGCCAATCCCATACAGTTCTAGATACAGCCCTGTCATTAGTTGAAGACAGCCAATCCAACATACAGTTCTAGATACAGCCCTGCCATTAGTTGAAGGCAGCCAATCCCATACAGTTCCAGATACAGCCCTGCCATTAGTTGAAGAGCCAATCCAATAGTTTCTGAAATGCTGTCACTTCCTGAGATTTGTATTGAAATAGTTTTTTTGTAGTAGTCCTTTTTTGAGGATCTGTTTTCAAGTAGTTGTAGTCACCTCCAAAGTAACTATTTGTTTCTCTGAAAGCAGCGTTAAAACTAGAGTTCTCTTAGGTCTGGACTGAACTCTGAAAGCAGCGTTAAAACTAGACTTCTCTTAGATCTGGACTGAACTCTGAAAGCAGTGTTAAAACTAGAGTTCTCTTAGGTCTGGACTGAACTCTGAAAGCAGCGTTAAAACTAGAGTTCTCTTAGGTCTGGACTGAATACTGTAGCTAGGTGAAGGGCTGACTAGACAAATGAGAACAAAAGTCATTTACAGCCTCTCGACATCTGTGGTCTTAGTAAATATTGACTTTATGAGTCATACTAGATTTCTGTCTGTCCATTTCTGGTGAGTGAAGAGATTACTGCTTTTATTTACAGGTAAATCATTGATAGCACATTGTCTTTTACAATAATGAAATGGGTGTTCTCCCCCAACCTGCCTCTTCCAGGTGTTACAGGTATTGAGCCAGCTGCTTCCCCTGCCGTGCCCACCTGAAGACCAGCCACACACTCTGACCGACGAGGCCCCAGCTCCCCCTGCCTCTCCTGCCCAGACGGGACATGGCCCCAGCTCCAACCCCAGCCCCAGTGTGCCTGTGGAGGATGATGAGCTGCACAGTTACCCCATTGAGAACCCACAGCCAGCTCCAGCCCAGGGAGGGCCCTGTGAGTGTAGCCAGTCAGAGGTCACCTATCTGGGCAGTGGGGAGCGGAGCAGCCACCTGTCACGGGAGGGGGCAGGGGAAAGAGCAGGACTAGGGGCTGATGAGGCTGACCAGAGCCTACAGACCAATGGAGAGCCAGTGGATCTTTACAGTAGCTGGCCAGTCCAGTGTAGCTGTTCAGCTGAGGTGGATGGACTGGGCTGTGAGGACTGTAGAGCCAATGGGTTTACTCCCTGCCCCTCAGACCTCCCTCAAGGCAAGTATTATGTTTGGGACCAGGAGTTATACCTCACCACCTTACCTAACCAGGTTTAAGCCCAAGGCCCTACCTAAGGACTGTAACTACCTATAGACTGTAACTACCTATAGACTGTAACTACCTATAGACTGTAACTACCTATAGACTGTAACTCCCTATAGACTGTAACTACCTATAGACTGTAACTCCCTATTGACTGTAACTCCCTATAGACTGTAACTACCTATAGACTGTAACTCCCTATAGACTGTAACTCCCTATAGACTGTAACTCCCTATAGACTGTAACTCCCTATAGACTGTAACTACCTATAGACTGTAACTCCCTATAGACTGTAACTCCCTATAGACTGTAACTCCCTATAGACTGTAACTCCCTATAGACTGTAACTACCTATAGACTGTAACTCCCTATAGACTGTAACTCCCTATAGACTGTAACTCCCTATAGACTGTAACTACCTATAGACTGTAACTCCCTATAGACTGTAACTACCTATAGACTGTAACTACCTATAGACTGTAACTCCCTATAGACTGTAACTACCTATATACTGTAATTCCCTATAGACTGTAACTCCCTATAGACTGTAACTCCCTATAGACTGTAACTACCTATAGACAGTAACTCCCTATAGACTGTAACTCCCTATAGACTGTAACTACCTATAGACTGTAACTCCCTATAGACTGTAACTCCCTATAGACTGTAACTACCTATAGACTGTAACTCCCTATAGACTGTAACTAGGACCTGGAGGTTATCCAGGTCGGGTCAAAGGGTCAAGGAAAAACAGTGTTTTAGCTATAGAACCTGGTTGTATAAAAATGAAGATTTCAGAGATCATTTCTTCTTTACCCAGCAGCCAATGTTGAGTCAGACTCACATACTGGAACCTTGGTTTAATTCTAATTGTTCTGTCTATGTTACAGGTGACCTCAGCTTCTCTTCCCTCAGTATAGTGGACAACCCTGCCAAGCAGAGAATGATGAATAAGATTGATCTGTACAACAGAGGCCTCCTCAGAACAGAGGAACTCCTCTCTGTCTCCATGACCACCCAGGAGTGAGAAAGCTGATCTAGGATCTGCTTGCCCTCCACGAATCCTAATCTTAACCATTAGAGGGAAAAAACACAAAACAGACCCCAGACCAGCATCTAGGACAACTTCACTACTTTGAATGACACATGCATACAGTACATGGCCTGCTGAGAGAGAGGGTTAACTTATGCATATATCTGACTTAGTCATTGCTGGCCCTGGTTAAATGGCCTGGCCCTGGTTAAATGACCTGGTCCTGGTTAAATGACCTGGCCCTGGTTAAATGACCTGGCCCTGGTTAAATGACCTGGCCCTGGTTAAATGACCTGGCCCTGGTTAAATGACCTGGCCCTGGTTAAATGACCTGGTCCTGGTTAAATGGCCTGGCCCTGGTTAAATGACCTGGTCCTGGTTAAATGACCTGGCCCTGGTTAAATGACCTGGCCCTGGTTAAATGACCTGGCCCTGGTTAAATGACCTGGCATGGCCACTCAGCCACAGGATACTGTAGATGGTTTCAAATCTCCCTTTCTCTAAATGACTGTACGGATCTGGGCTGGGTTTCCCAAAAAGCATCGTAGCACTATGATCATCTTTGGTCCATTTAGTTTCAATGGAATTAAGATGGTTAGTGCTACCATGCTTTTGGGAAATCCAGCCCTGGTATGTGACAAGACGTGATGTTCATATGCTTGAATGATAGCAATCTATGTCCTTCATTGACAGTATATTATGCTAAAAATATATATTCTTGTAGAAAGATATTTATTATATGCTGACAGATTCCATTTTATATTTATTTATAAAATTAGGATATGATTTATACAGTACTTCTATAATAAAAACATTTTATAAAGATAATTTAAAATGATAGTTAATGCTAAAACGTTAGCGTGTAGAAACAGTGCCAGGGAAACTAAACCAAAGCATGAATTGCTGTCATACCTTGTCCATAGACTACTTACAGGGTAAGGAAACCAATGTGTCATTTTGTAATTTGGGTCAACTATCCCTTTACTTATGTTTTGTAAGTTGACTTTACATTTTGTCATGCCTTTTATTAATAAAATAAGATTGACAATGTGGATGAATTCGTTTTAATTATTTGTAGGTAAAAAAAACTATATTCCGCTTTCACTGTAATACACAACTATAACTGCATTCATGACTTACAATAAGATGGTGTAGTATCTGGTAAGCCTAATGGTAAGCCTAATGGTAAGCACAGGAATGAGACTCATCAAGCTGCACCTTACCCCCCAGGCCGGTCGGTGGCGCTTACCCGCTAGTTTTTAGCTTGTCTCGGAAAAAAAGATAAAGCACTTCCGCTTTTTCACTTCCCTATTTTTATATCAGCTGGCATATGAAATTACCGCGCGAAATAAGCAAAACAAAACAGAAATGTCTCAGTTGGGGTGTCCTCTTGGTGACAGAATCATAATAGGTTCCATTTTACCCGAAAAGAAGGTTAAAAAGGCGGAAAATGACGATTCTGATTGGGAAGATGATGAGGAGGAGGAAGAGGCACAGCCGGAGTTTCTGGATATGAAAGAGATGGACAGCGTTAGCTCTGGAGGACACATGTTTAATTCCTCCATACCGGGCCGAAACGAAGGTGAGTGGTCGTTGACAGATCATCATAGCTTTGATAAATGCACATGTATAAATTAGCCTAACTAGCTACTGCGGTTGTAACTTGCAACAAATGAGCTATATTTATCTATCTAGCAAGTTACCAATCATTCAGCGTTAGGGACTGCAACAGTGTCACTCTTATCGACCGAGCTTGTATTGATTATAATGTCTCCTACTGTAATTATATAGTTAGTTTAATCTGGTTTATCTCTTGTTAGTGACACTAATACAGCCACAAAAGGGTGGGTATCATGTGTGGAACATTCCAACAGGAATCTGCTACAAAAACGTCGTAAATAACAAGGTTGCCAACAAACAACGTATACAAAGTTGTATAGCGGCAGAATACGATACCGGGTAGAGGGTGGGCTGTTTCATTAAGGTTTTCCAGGTTTATTCTGAAAAGTGTCTGTCCTCTCTGGTAGCCTATGGACGAACATTAAGAATAATCTACGTGGGGAGTTGATGCCTATTCGGCAGCTAGTCAACTAGGTGAATTGATCAGGCTACTTTGTATGTGTTGTTTGTTGACAACCTTGTACTTTACCAACTTTTTGGAACAGATTCCTGTTGGACCGTTCCCACAAATGATACCCACCCCCCACAAAACACTACCATACAATCCACCACGATGAATGCATGCTGATGATCTAGCTAGATAACGTTAGTCGGCTAAATAACTATCTTGTGTAATTGTTTCATTTTCTATCCCATGTCCATTCTAGTTGATTTCCTGGACAGTGTGTCTGGTAAGAGATGCAGGGTAATGGGCCGGTTCAGTCTGAAGGACCCATGGTGGGAGGCTACCTGCTCAGCCCGCGCAGCCAGGGGCAAGCTGCTGCTGCGGGGCTACCCTGCCTACCGCCTTCGCTCAGACCTCCAGGGAGACCAGGGTCGCTCCATCCTGTCTCTGTTCCTCACAGCCTGCGGCGTGGATGGACAGTTTGTCACCCCGTTCTTTGCTTGGCTGCCGATGGGAAGGAAGGTGGAGTTGGCTAACCTGCAGGAAGTTCTGGCTGAGTTTGAGGAAGGAGAGCAGCACAGAGCATTGGCACAGCAGATTAAAGCCTTGGTCTCTGTTTCAGGTAGGTGGACGTGAGGGAGAGATACATCTTGACCCTGATCTATAGTGTTTTGGTAATATGAAGTGCTGTGAGTAAAGACCATAGCTGTGTTTGAATACTCATACTAACTATACCATACTATTTGTGACGCAAAGTAGGTATGTAGTATGCTTATTAGTCATAGGGTGCGTTTGTAAATTCGCAGAATAACTGCTGAATTAACAAACGCTCAACACCCGTTGAATATGGCCGGTGTCGGTCAACGTCGGCAAAAAAAAAACGTATTTCAGTTGTTGCCAGCAGCACAGTTAGTTACCAACGCTCAACACCCGTTGAATCTGACACCGCCCTGAATTTACAAACGCCCAGAGCGCACTCTGGCACTCCAGATTGAAGTTACGAACACACCCCAAGTCTAGCTAGTAATCTGTTACACTAACAAGCTAGCAATAGGTTGCATAGCAACAGCATCAACTTCCGGTAGACGGGTGAAGCGCTAGTACTCTCAACTGAAATGTTACCGTTAGTTTACAGTATACTAACATACAGTATGTTACTATGGGTATTCCAACACAGCTCATGTCATCGGTATGTCTGTCAGTTGCAGGGATGCGCGTGACGGCTGCCTCTCTGTACCCCAATGTGATGAGATACCTGCCTACCCTACTGCCCGGGCGCTTCACTGAGCTACTGGGCTGGGGAAAGAAAAGCCAGAAACATCCTGCTGCACAGGGTGCTACACATGTCACACAGATAGAGGAAGAGGAGGAGGAAGAGGAGGATCTCAGCTTGCTGGCCAAACTAGAGGAGATTATCAAGACTGACGTGTGGAAGCTGGGCCTTAACTATGTAAGCATAACCTCCTGGCTGGTTGGGGACTGTGGTTGGTTAACATACTGTGTCAACAGTTTCTGTAGACTTTAATCAGACCAATCCAGCAGTGAACTATCACAGAGCCCCCCTCTAATCTGCCATGAACGCTTTGATCAGACCAATCCAGCAGTGAACTATCACAGAGCCCCCCTCTAATCTGCCATGAACGCTTTGATCAGACATAATCAATTATTTTCTTATTTTAGTTTATCTTGAGTAATCGCTTCTCACTTTTCCTCTCTCTTACTCCCTCCCTTTCTCTCCCCCCCCTCCCTTTCTCCCCCCCCCCTACTCCCCCCCCCCCCCCCCCTCGCCTACTCCCCCTCTCTCTAGGTTATGTACAAGGAGTTGAGGGTGGTCCATTGCGAGGCTCAGCTGAGATCCTTCCATGAGTGTAAACTGTTCCAAGAGATCCCTCTGAAGCAGCGTAATGCCCTGCGAGTCTACGACTCTCTGAAGACCCACTGCTACAGGACGGGCAGTACCTACACGGAGCTCCCCACCCTGTGTGACGAGGTCAGGAGAGGATGGAAGTCCGTGGTGGAGATGGAGGAACACAACACAAATACGTCTGTCCTCTTTGTGGTTTTATGTATTGTTTGTTGGTTCGCTTGCTGACGCAGCTCCATATGTATTTTTGTAAATTTCAAATGTAGTTAATTCGTTCGTTCTTTCATTCAGGTGTGGGACGCAGTCCACTTCCTCAAAGAGCTGGGTGTAGTGGTACGGGATCGCCAGAAGGTGGCGCTGCAGAACCTGCATTCTTATGAGACTGGGATAGCTGAGTGTCTTCGCTGTCTGATGCAGGGAGAGCGCTGGGTTATACCTCTGGATGTCAACGAGGTGCTGACTGCTTCAGCACTGGAGAGGCTGAGGAAGAAGGGAGGGGATGGAGGGAGTAGGGAGGGTCAAGGTGGAGGTGAAGTGGACTCTGACGCAGAACCAGCCCCTACAGATCAGGGCCCTCCAGTAGATTTAGACCCAGATCAGATACGTGCAGCGGAGATGATCTGTTCCAATCCGGTGACGGTGATCAGCGGTAAGGGCGGCTGTGGTAAGACCACGGTGGTGAGTCTGCTGTTCAAGGCAGCCTTGCAGCAGAGCCCAGAGGAGGAGGTCAGGAAGGTATGCTGGGACTTTGAGAATGACTCCTTGGGGTCCGAGGCGTGGGAGGAAGAAGCCCTGTCGCCCAGTCTCCTCTCTCAGTTAGAGGGGGAGGTAAAGGACGAGAGGAAGAAGTCGTCGTGGGTTTTACAGGGAGAGGACGAGGTGTTACTAACAGCGCCCACAGGGAGAGCTGCGTCTCTGCTCACCAAGAGGACCTGCCTCAAGGCCTACACCCTGCATCAGGTTGGTACAGGAGACAGTTCTGCCCTTAGAATGACTTCTAGAATGGTTCTGACCCAGTTCTGACTATGTTCTATTAGCCAGGTACAGAACAGGTTTCTGACTGGTAAACATTAGCCTGGGTAAAGCTAGAAGTCACATGCTCTGTCCATGTAGGCTTTGTCTCTGTAATAGAAAGGTATCGGTGAGACCAAAATAAACAGCTGAAATGTTTTGTCACTTACATGATTTACAAAGGATTATTTGTGTAACTTGTAGGTCAAGTTTACCACATATTCACCGCCAGCGGCCATATTCACCGCCAGCGGCCATATTGTTCTAAATGAACCAGTTGAACATCAGTAGTCAGGTCCATGTGTTGTACATAGTGTCACTTCCAGAGGTCACAGATATCTAACCCCTCCCTCCTGTTCACTCTCCCTCCTGTAACCTCTCCCTCCTGTAACCCCTCCCTCCTGTAACCTCTCCCTCCTGTAACCTCTCCCTCCTGTAACCCCTCCCTCCTGTAACCCCTCCCTCCTGTAACCCCTCCCTCCTGTTCACCTCTCCCTCCTGTTCACTCTCCCTCCTGTTCACCTCTCCCTCCTGTTCACCTCTCCCTCCTGTTCACCTCTCCCTCCTGTTCACCTCTCCCTCCTGTTCACCTCTCCCTCCTGTTCACCTCTCCCTCCTGTTCACCTCTCCCTCCTGTTCACCTCTCCCTCCTGTTCACTCTCCCTCCTGTTCACTCTCCCTCCTGTTCACTCTCCCTCCTGTTCACCCCTCCCTCCTGTTCACCCCTCCCTCCTGTTCACCCCTCCCTCCTGTTCACCCCTCCCTCCTGTTCACCCCTCCCTCCTGTTCACCCCTCCCTCCTGTTCACTCTCCCTCCTGTTCACCCCTCCCTCCTGTTCACCCCTCCCTCCTGTTCACCCCTCCCTCCTGTTCACCCCTCCCTCCTGTTCACCCCTCCCTCCTGTTCACCCCTCCCTCCTGTTCACCCCTCCCTCCTGTTCACCCCTCCCTCCTGTTCACCCCTCCCTCCCGTTCACTCTTCCCTGTCACCCCTCCCTCCTGTTCACTCTTCCCTGTCACCTCTCCCTCCTGTAACCCTTCCCTCCTGTAACCCCTCTCCCTCCTGTCACCCCTCTCCCTCCTGTCACCCCTCCCTCCTGTAACCCCTCTCCCTCCTGTAACCCCTCTCTCCTGTCACCCCTCCCTGTCAGGTGCTGTGGAGTTTCATGCAGGCCAAGAGGGACCCCAACGGGGCTCCTGAGGAGTGGAAGTTTGCGTGTGTGCGTGTGTTGGTGGTGGACGAGGGCAGTCTGGTGTGTGTTCGGCTCCTCCACTCCGTCCTCACCATGCTCACCAAACACGCACAGCTCAGGAAGTTTGTCATCTTGGGTATGTTGGCTTTTAAGTTCAGGTTTAAGATTTACATGTTTCACATGTAAAATGTGATGCCAACACTTGGGGGGGGGGTGAAGGTGGAACAGAGTTAGGTAAGGAGAAGACTTCCTGTCCTATACAATGGACTTCCTGTCCTTTTTCAAGGGAAACACTATGTGGTCCACTAGACTGCTCAGAATCCCTGATCTACAAATCACCTTGTATCCCAATAAACTCCTCATTATCTGAATGACATTAGACAACACTGCTTTATAACCCTATCCTGCTAGGACTTAAGGTTTAGGACTTACTGGCTGACTGAGTTTGTCTAGGGGATGCTGACCACCATCCAGCCAGCCAACTCCTTGTCAAATAAATCAAATCACATTTTATTGGTCACATACACATGTTTAGCAGATGTTAAAGCGAGTGTAGCGAAATGCTTGTGCTTCTACTTCCAACAGTGCAGTAATATCAACATGTAATCTAACAATTCCCCAACAACCTAATATATAACTACCTTTATAGGGATGGAATAACAATATGTACATATATGGATGAGCGATGACCGAGGAGCGTAGACGAGATGCAGTGGATGGTATAAGATACAGTATATACAGTTGAAGTTTACATACACTAGGTTGGAGTCATTAAAACTTGTTTTTCAACCACTCCACACATTTATTGTTAACAAACTATAGTTTTGTCAAGTCGGTTAGGACATCTACTTTTTGCATGACACAAGTACATTTTTCCAACAATTGTTTACAGACAGATTATTTCACTTATAATTCACCGTATCACAATTCCAGTGGGTCAGAAGTTTACATACACTAAGTTGACTGTGCCTTTAATTAAACAGCTTGGAAAATTCCAGAAAAGGATGTCTTGGCTTTAGAAGATTCTGATAGGCTAATTTACGTAATTTGAGTCAATTGGAGGTGTACCTGTGGATGTATTTCAAGGCCTACCTTCAAACTCAGTGCCTCTTTGCTTGACATCATGGTGAAATCAAAAGAAATCAGCCAAGACCTCAGAAAAAAAAATGGTATTCCTCCACAAGTCTGTTTCATCCTTGGGAGCAATTTCCAAACGCCTGAAGGTACCACGTTCATCTATACAAACAATAGTACGCACGTATAAACACCATGGGACCACGCAGCCATCATACCGCTCAGGAAGGAGAGGCGTTCTGTCTCCTAGAGATGAACGTACTTCGGCGCGAAAAGTCAAATCAATCCCAGAGCCACAGCAAAGGACCTTGTGAAGATGCTGGAGGAAACAGGTACAAAAGTATCTATATCCACAGTAAAACAAGTCCTATATCGACATAGGCTGCTCAGCAAGGAAGAAGCCACTGCTCCAAAACCGCCATAAAAAAGCCAGACTATGGTTTGCAACTGCACGTGGGGACAAAGATCGTACTTTTTGGGGAAATGTCCTCTGTTCTCATGGAACAAAAATAGAACTGTTTGGCCATAATGACCATTGTTATGTTTGGAGGAAAAAGGGGGAGGCTTGCAAGCCGGAGAACACCAGCCCAACGTGAAGCATGGGGGTGGCAGCGTCATGTTGGGGGGGTGCTTTGCTGCAGGAGGGACTGGTGCACTTCACAAAATAGATGGCATCATGAGGCGGGAAAATTATGTGGCTATATTGAAGCAACATCTCAAGACATCAGTCAGAAAGTTAAAGCTTGGTCACAAATGGGTCTTCCAAATGGACAATGACCCCAAGCATACTTCCAAAGTTGTGGCAAAACGGCTTAAGGACAACAAAGTCAAGGTATTGGAGTGGCCATCAAAAAGCCCTGACCTCAATCCCATAGAAAATATGTGGGCAGAACTGAAAAAACGTGTGTGAGCAAAGAGGCCTACAAACCTGACTCAGTTACACCAGCTCTGCCAGGAGGAATGGGCCAAAATTCACCCAACTTATTGTGGGAAGCTTGTGGAAGGCTACCTGAAACGTTTGACCCAAGTTAAACAATTTTAAAGGCAATGCTACCAAACACTCAATTAGTATATGTAAACTTCTGACCCACTGGGAATGTGATGAAATAAATAAAAGCTGAATTAAATCATTCTCTCTACTATTATTCTCACATTTTCACATTCTTAAAATGAAGTGGTGATCCTAACTGACCTAAGACAGGGAATTTTTACTAGGATTAAATGTCAGGAATTGTGAAAAACTGAGTTTAAATGTATTTGGCAAAGGTGTATGTATACTTCCGACTTCAACTGTACATATGAGATGAGTAATGTAAGATATGTAAACATTATTAAAGTGGCATTGTTTAAAGTGACTAGTGAGTCTCTATGTAGGCAGCAGCCTCTCTGTGTTAGTGATGGCTGTTTAGCAGTCTGATGGCCTTGAGATAGAAGCTGTTTTTCAGTCTCTCGGTCCCAGCTTTGATGCACCTGTACTGACTTCGCCTTCTGGATGATAGCTGGGTGAACAGGCAGTGGCTCGGGTGGTTGTTGTCCTTGATGATCTTTTTGGCCTTCCTGTGACATCGGGTGGTGTAGGTGTCATGGAGGGCAGGTAGTTTGACCCCGGTGATGCGTTGTGCAGACCGCACCGCCCTCTGGAGAGCCTTGCGGTTGTGGGCGGTGCAGTTGCTGTACTTGGCGGTGATACAGCCCAACAGGATGCTCTCGATTGTGCATGTGTAGAAGTTTGTCAGGATTCTAGATGAAAAGCCACATTTCTTCAGCCTCCTGTGGTTGAAGAGGCGCTGTTGTGCCTTCTTCACCACACTGTCTATGTGGGTGGACCATTTCAGTTTGACCGTGATGTGTACGCCGAGGAACTTAAAACTCTCCACCTTCTCCACTACTGTCACGTCAATGTGGATAGGGGGGTGCTCCCTCTGCTGTTTCCTGAAGTCCACCATCATCTCCTTTGTTTTGTTGACGTTGAGTGTGAGGTTGTTTTCCTGACACCACACTCCAAGTGCCCTCACCTCCTCCCTGTAGACCGTCTCGTCGTTGTTGGTAGTCAAGCCCACTACTGTTGTGTCGTCAGCAAACTTGATGATTGAGTTGGAGGCGTGCATGGCCACGCAGTCGTGGGTGAACAGGGAGTACAGGAGAGGGCTGAGAACGCACCCTTGTGGGGCCCCAGTGTTGAGGGTCAGCGAAGTGGAAATGTTGTTTCCTACCTTCGCCACCTGGGGGCAGCCCGTCAGGAAGTATGGCCTGTTCCATAGTCTGACTGACTGTTTGTCTAGGTGATGTGTGTCAGCTGACCAGTATCCAGCCAGGAAACACCTTGTATGACCTGGTCTACAGTCTGACTGACTGTTTGTCTAGGTGATGTGCGTCAGCTGCCCAGTATCGAGCCAGGAAACACCTTGTGTGACCTGTTCTGCAGTCTGGGCCGAGCCCACTGGGCCATCGAGATGAAGACCAATCACAGAGCTGAGTCTCAACTCATCGTCAACAACGCCGGACTGTAAATACGACATTGGTTTTTGTCTTTTCCAACAAACATATAAATACCACAGTGACTCTGATAATATCAAAATAATTAAAATAATTCAGTATGTAGATAAAATTTTGCAAATTCAGATATTTAATAAATACTTTTTTTTTTTAAATAACAAATTCTGTAAGATTGTTTTTTGACAAATGTTTTTATCATCTGATGCCATGACTGACCATGAGAAAGGAGAAATCCTGCGTCTGTCCTTTTTTTAATCAGAATCGCAGAGATGGGGTTGACTCATACCTTCAGGCCGCTCCACTACGACGCCATCTTGGATCTGAATGGAAGTTACACCATGCCCTCTGAAGACAAGAGGTTCATCCTCATCCTGCTGCCCAACACCAGCGAGGACTCTGACTATGGTGAGTACACCATGGACTCCATCTTGCAGGTGCTGTGCGCTGAAAACCCGTAAAAGTGACAATATAATGCAACACAATTTGATGTCGTTTTTCAGACCTCCAGATGGCTATCGAACTATTATTGAAAGCTGCTCCAGGACTGAAGAATGATGTCACGTCACAGTTCATTGCCTTCAGAAGGTAAGACATGCAGAACACAGTAGTGATCCGATATGTAGAGGTTCTCTATACCATTGATACTATAGGACAGTAGAGGTTCTCTATACCATTGATACTATAGGACAGTAGTGATCCGATATGTAGAGGTTCTCTATACCATTGATACTATAGGACAGTAGAGGTTCTCTATACCATTGATACTATAGGACAGTAGTGATCCGATATGTAGAGGTTCTCTATACCATTGATACTATAGGACAGTAGTGATCAGATATGTAGAGGTTCTCTATACCATTGATACTATAGGACAGTAGTGATCAGATATGTAGAGGTTCTCTATACCATTGATACTATAGGACAGTAGAGGTTCTCTATACCATTGATACTATAGGACAGTAGTGATCCGATATGTAGAGGTTCTCTATACCATTGATACTATAGGACAGTAGAGGTTCTCTATACCATTGATACTATAGGACAGTAGTGATCCGATATGTAGAGGTTCTCTACACCATTGATACTATAGGACAGTAGAGGTTCTCTATACCATTGATACTATAGGACAGTAGAGGGATCAGATATGTAGAGGTTCTCTATACCATTGATACTATAGGACAGTAGAGGGATCCGATATGTAGAGGTTCTCTATACCATTGATACTATAGGACAGTAGAGGGATCCGATATGTAGAGGTTCTCTATACCATTGATACTATAGGACAGTAGAGTGATCCGATATGTAGAGGTTCTCTATACCATTGATACTATAGGACAGTAGAGGGATCCGATATGTAGAGGTTCTCTATACCATTGATACTATAGGACAGTAGAGGGATCAGATATGTAGAGGTTCTCTATACCATTGATACTATAGGACAGTAGAGGGATCAGATATGTAGAGGTTCTCTATACCATTGAGACTATAGGACAGTAGAGGGATCAGATATGTAGAGGTTCTCTATACCATTGAGACTATAGGACAGTAGAGGGATCAGATATGTAGAGGTTCTCTATACCATTGATACTATAGGACAGTAGAGGGATCAGATATGTAGAGGTTCTCTATACCATTGAGACTATAGGACAGTAGAGAGATCAGATATGTAGAGGTTCTCTATACCATTGATACTATAGGACAGTAGAGGGGTTCTCTATATTATTGTTTGACCTGTATCTTAACTGTGCCTCTTTGTTTTTCAGGAGGGAGTGTGCCTTGATCAATGAGCTTTGCTGCAAACATTACTGCAACCACTGCACCAAGTAAGATGCTGTTTCTACCGCTGTAGGAAGATATGCTCTTTCTACTGCTATAGGAAGAGATGCTGTTTCTACTGCTGTAGGAAGAGATGCCGTTTCTACCGCTGTAGGAAGAGATGCTGTTTCTACCGCTGTAGGAAGAGATGCCGTTTCTACCGCTGTAGGAAGAGATGCCGTTTCTACCGCTGTAGGAAGAGATGCCGTTTCTACCGCTGCAGGAAGAGATGCCGTTTCTACCGCTGCAGGAAGAGATGCCGTTTCTACCGCTGCAGGAAGAGATGCCGTTTCTACCGCTGTAGGAGGAGATGCCGTTTCTGCCGCTGTTAGTAGGAGAGACGCCGTTTCTGCCGCTGTTAGTAGGAGAGACGCCGTTTCTGCCGCTGTTAGTAGGAGAGACGCCGTTTCTGCCGCTGTTAATAGGGGAGACGCCGTTTCTGCCGCTGTTGGGAGGGGAGACGCCGTTTCTGCCGCTGTTGGGAGGAAGAGACGCCGTTTCTGCCGCTGTTGGGAGGAAGAGACGCCGTTTCTGCCGCTGTTAGTAGGGGAGACGCCGTTTCTGCCGCTGTTGGGAGGAAGAGACGCCGTTTCTGCCGCTGTTGGGAGGGGAGACGCCGTTAGCAGTAGAAACAATATCTCTTCTGTGTAATGAGTGGACCACCAGATAGAGCTGTTGTAAAAAGGAAGAATGTGCAATGTGAGGAGACAGAGGAGACTTACCTCCATTCCTAGATCTTGTTTGTTTCTGTTAGAAATCCCAGCTGGTCTCCTTAGCTGTAGATAGATTCATCATTTGGGTTTGATATGTTGATCTTTTACCTCAGAAACAACAAGAACCGACTAGCTTTCCAGCCGGGAGATAAAGTCTGCTGTACAAAGAACGGCTACGTCACAGACAGGAACAAGGAAGTGTCTCCTGAAGAAGAGGACTTGGAGAACAGCTATGTAGCTGACAGGGCCAGGACCAAGCAGAGACTTCCTGGGCCGGACGGAGAGGAGAGTCGGAGAGGGAACGGGGCCACACAGAGAAATGGAAGTGGTGACAAAATGAAAAGCAAAGAGAAGAATAAAGAGCGCCTGTGTAACGGAGAGATATTCTTTATTAAACATGTGAGAAATGAGAGGACCTTTCACTGAACCAATAGTTACATGTTTTTAGGCTATTCTGGAGTTGCTCAATTCTAATTGGCTGAGCCGTGCTCTTTGGTTGTGTCTCCTCCTATGACAGGACGTGACAGAGGAGGAGGCGGGCTCACAGCGGAGCAGGAAGCAGAGGTACTTGACTCTGGATGATCGTGACGGACGGATGCTGTGCGTTTCCTTTAGGGAGCTACAGAGAGAATGTAAACTGCAACATGCCTGGGCTAGGACCATACACACCTTCCAGGTGTGTGTGTGTGTGTGTGTGTGGCGGGGGGGGGGGGGGGGGGGGGGGAGGAGTATTTGATCCCCTGCTGATTTTGCACGTTTGCCCACTGACAAAGAAAGGATCAGTCTATAATTTTAATGGTGGGTTTATTTGAACAGTGAGAGACAGAATAACAACAAAAATATCCAGAAAAACACATGTCAAACATGTTATAAATTGATTTGTATTTGTAATTGATCTGTAATTTTTTTAATTGATTTGTATGTATTCTCTCTGTCTCTCTGTCTCCATTCACAAACTGATGAATGATTAAACTAAGCAGTTCAGTAGATTCTAACTAGTTAGACATTTTCTGTGATGGAGTCTTCAGTTGTACTGTACCTTCCTTCTCTGTGCTTCAGGGGTCGGAGACCGAGACGATTGTGTACGTGCTGGGTAACGGTAGCGTCCAGACGTGGAAACACGTGTACACGGCTGTGACACGGGGACAGAAGCGTGTATATGTCATAGCCAAGCAGGAGGGCATGGCCTCAGCCATCAAGAGACACATCATCCCACGTAACACCCGGCTGGGAACCCTGGTCAAAGAGCTGCTGGTCCAGCCTGGGGCTGAGGGGCAGGACCAACCAGACCAGAACCAACCCCAGTCGGGCACACCTCGCAGGGCAGCCCCAGGCTTCGGGCCTACACAGACACCTAGCTGGTCTCTAAGGACCCCCTACAGAACCCCTATAGCAGCACCCAGACTCCTCTCTACACCCATCCTAGCAGTCCCACTTCAAGCCAATCGTGTCCAGTCCCACTCTACGTCAGTCCTACCCAGGCAGCTGTGGAGAAATGAGCCTCCAACAGCTCCTCAGGCAGATGCTACAGACACCTCTCTAATGGACGACATCACTTTCAGTCAGGCATATACCTGGTCGCCTATGAACAGCAGCTCTGAGGACCCCTCCCAGGAGCAGCCTGGGTCGTGTGAGGGGGAGGAGGGGATGAAAATGGAGGCTAGCAGCAGCGCTGTAGAGGATGGACACATGGGGAAGGGTTCACATTTAGCTGCTCAGTCTGGGGTTGTGGGCAGCCCTTCCAAGAGGACCCTCGCTCCTGACAGGGGGGAACAGAATGTAACTCCTTCTAAACAGATCAAGGTAAGAGAAAGAGGCAGATTTTCAGTTGTGCTTTTTGTGGTGGAAGCAGTACATTTTCACACATGACTAGGGCACATCTGAACAAGTATTTGTGGTGTGGAGGGGGGGTTATTTTAGTAGAAGGGTTTGAGGTTGGAGGGGGGGTTATTTTAGTAGAAGGGTTTGAGGTTGGAGGGGGGGTTATTTTAGTAGAAGTGGAGGTGGTGTGGAGGGGGGGTTATTTTAGTAGGAGGGTTTGATGTGTGGAGGAGGGGGGGTTATTTTAGTAGAAGTGGTTGAGGTGTGGAGGAGGGGGGGTTATTTTAGTAGAAGTGGTTGAGGTGTGGAGGGAGGGGGGGTTATTTTAGTAGAAGTGGTTGAGGTGTGTAGGAGGGGGGGTTATTTTAGTAGAAGTGGTTGAGGTGTGGAGGAGGGGGGGGGTTATTTTAGTAGAAGTGGTTGAGGTGTGTAGGAGGGGGGGTTATTTTAGTAGAAGTGGTTGAGGTGTGGAGGAGGGGGGGGGTTATTTTAGTAGAAGGGTTTTAGTGGTTATTCTAAGAGAGTTAGTTGGGAAGAGTTGTCACTTTTCTCTGACTCCATCTTGTTGTCGTGTCATCTGTGTAGGTGGAGCCGTTCCAATCACCGCTGGGCTGTTCCAGCCTGCAGCAGCTCTCCCTCCGCACGCCCACTCACGGCAAACGGCTCTTCCAAGATCCACCCTCCGATCAGGACTGAACACCTTCTCTCCCTGACCCAGGAGACCAGGATATCTTATGATTGATGGCCACTACTGCATTGATACCAGGATATCTTATGATTGATGGCCACTACTGCATTGATACCAGGATATCTTATGATTGATGGCCACTACTGCATTGATACCAGGATATCTTATGATTGATGGCCACCACTGCATTGATACCAGGATATGTTACGATTGATGGCCACTACTGCATTGATACCAGGATATCTTATGATTGATGGCCACTACTGCATTGATACCAGGATATCTTATGATTGATGGCCACCACTGCATTGATACCAGGATATCTTATGATTGATGGCCACCACTGCATTGATACCAGGATATCTTATGATTGATGGCCACTACTGCATTGATACCAGGATATTTAAATCAAATCATATTTTATACGCCATATGCACGGAATACAACAGGTGTTACCATGAAATGCTTTCTTACAAGCCCTTAACCAACAATGCAGTTTTAATCAAATATGAGTTGGGGAAGTCAAGGTAATTAAGGTAGGTTGGGGTAAAGTGACTGCATAGATAATAATGAAAAGAGAGTAGCAGCAGTAGTAGTGGGGGGGGGGGGGTCATTGTAAATAGTCTGGTGGCCATTTGATGAACTGTTCAGCACTCTTATGTCTTGGGGGTGGAAGCTATTAAGGAGCCTTTTGGACTTGGCGCTCTGGTACTGCTTCCCGTGCGGTAGCAGAGAGAACAGTCTATGACTTGGCTGGCTGGAGTCTGACAATTTTTAGGGCCTTCCGCTGTCACCGCCTGGTATAGAGGTCCTGGATGGTAGGAAGCTTGGTCCCAGTGATGTACCGGGCCGTACACACTACCCTCTGTGGTGCCTTGCAGTCGGAATCCCCTCCGGCGCCATCATTAGACAGTAAACTCTGCATTATTATCTGTTTATTTTAAAGTCATGTTTTAATTGCTATACATCTGGGCTTGTATCATTTTATTGATCAAAGGTAAGTGCCTCAGATGAGATTGTCATCAGTTTGTTGCAGATTGAGAGAGGCTGAGATATTGACAGGAGAAAATCACCTCAACTATGTTGTTTTCCCCACTCTGTAAATCACCTCAGCCATGTTGTTTTTCCCACTCTGTAAATCACCTCAGCCATGTTGTTTTTCCCCACTCTGTAAATCGCCTCAGCCATGTTGTTTTCCCCACTCTGTAAATCACCTCAGCCATGTTGTTTTCCCCACTCTGTAAATCGCCTCAGCCATGTTGTGTTTTCCCACTCTGTAAATCACCTCAGCCATGTTGTTTTCCCCACTCTGTAAATCACCTCAGCCATGTTGTTTTTCCCACTCTGTAAATCACCTCAGCCATGTTGTGTTTCCCACTCTGTAAATCACCTCAGCCATGTTGTTTTCCCACTCTGTAAATCACCTCAGCCATGTTGTTTTCCCCACTCTGTAAATCACCTCAGCCATGTTGTTTTTCCCCACTCTGTAAATCACCTCAGCCATGTTGTGTTTCCCCACTCTGTAAATCACCTCAGCCATGTTGTTTTCCCCACTCTGTAAATCACCTCAGCCATGTTGTTTTTCCCACTCTGTAAATCACCTCAGCCATGTTGTTTTCCCCACTCTGTAAATCACCTCAGCCATGTTTTTCCCCCACTCTGTAAATCACCTCAGCCATGTTGTTTTCCCCACTCTGTAAATCACCTCAGCCATGTTGTGTTTTCCCCCACTCTGTAAATCATTTTTTATTGTTTCTCTTCTCTCGGCCATACAAAGGTTTACAGCTGGAGGAATTCCCAAAGTTATACATAGACGATAAATATCATGCTACCAAAGTATTAAATTTGTACAAAAATACTTTACAGGTCATAATACCGGTCCATTAGAAATAAAAATACAATTTTTCAGGGACTTAAACAGTGAGTTTGATTCTTTAAATGTATCATACATTGAAAATGGTTGACCCCACTATGGTAATTGGCAGTGTATACTCCAGTATTAACAGAAAATGACCACTCCACCTGAGCTTTTTTTTTTTTAAACTCAAGGTTTCGTCTGCATAAGTCCAAAAGCTTGTTCTCTGTAACGTTGAGGTGAATTGTAAAGAAACTAAGGTGCAAATGTCTGCAATGAACTGTATCTGTGGTTAAATAAACCACTGTTTTTTTGACACAGCGATGGCTTGAGATTCAACTGAACTCTAAAAGACAACAATAGTAGCAGTGACTGAAGTAGTCAAATATTACTGTTGGGCTACTACGGTTGAACTGTGTGTAGTCATTTCAGTAGTTGAGATGTCAGCTATATTCAGTAGCTGAGTATCCAGTGTATTTGATGTCAGCCATTTCAGTATACAGTGCATTTGATGTCAGCCATTTCAGTAGTTAAATATCCAGTGTATTGGGAGTTGTCAATGTATAAATACAGTACTTGACAGTGAACATTTGAGACGACATTGCTTTTCCAACGGTCTCTACGGCGTAAGTGAGAGAGATCGTTGCCTAAATGAGAGATTGAGTGGTTGGTTGTATAGTGGGACGGATAATGCTGTTGTACGTGAGCCATTTCAAAATAGTGAGACCATAGAAATAGAAATCCTAGAATGGGATTTCCCCATTTCAAGTCTGATCTAGTTCTATAAGCAAGAGACAGTGTTGTGTGAGCACTGAAGACAAAGGTGACATCACTCGTCAAAAAGCCACTAGTTTACATGAAGTACACGGTTGGGAATATCTGTTTCGTCACAGCCTGCTTTTGAACAGACCTCTTTTTTCTGGTGTAATAGTTTCTTTTTTATGAAGTAAAAATCTACTGGAATTACATCTTGTTGCCTTACCTTGTTGCCTTACCATTATAGGGTAAGACATTACACTGGAGCCTTCAACATACACCTCGCATCTCTCATCATCATCATCATCAAACAAGTGTCATTTTCTATATTACAAATTCTTTGTTATTATTTGAAGCCTTTTGGGGGGCAAACCTCAGAAAAACAATGAACCATACAAAAACATACTTTAAACAACGCCAGTATCACACAGATTAGCATATTAGTTGATATTTACTCAGGTAGGGTACAGGGGTGGTGGGATACAAAATAGAAAAGCTGTTTTGAATTACTTGGGTTATTTTAGATTTTACCTCATGCTTTTTTTCCCCCCCCCTCCCCTTAAATCAATGGGTCATTTTGATTGGATGGTAGAAAATAAATCATTAACCTTACTATTCAGGGTGCGATATTAAGGTTGATTTGATATCTGGTTGGTTGGCGTTCTTTTCAGAACGTGGTTTTAAAAGGATAAATGACTGCTATAATATGGAAGTAGTTTTTCTAAACCCAGTTTCAGAGCGTTGTTTTAAAAGGATAAATGACTGCTATAATATGGAAGTAGTTTTTCTAAACCCAGTTTCAGAGCGTTGTTTTAAAAGGATAAATGACTGCTATAATATGGAAGTAGTTTTTCTAGACCCAGTTTTATAGGTGACTCTTCCTAAGTAGTAGTTAGTTTCAGGACCGATGAAACTACCTGCAATGTGCTGTCCAATGTTCTGAAGTAGTAGGACTTTCTCTCTGGGGCCTCCCGCGTGGCTCGGCGGTCTAAGGTACTGCATCGCAGGGCTCGAGGCGTCACTACAGACCCGGGTTCCATCCCAGGATGTGTTACAGGCGGCCGTGACCGGGAGACCCATGAGGCGGCACACAATTGGCCCGGCGTTGTCTGGGTTAGGGGAGGGTTTGGCCCGGCGTCGTCTGGGTTAGGGGAGGGTTTGGCCCAGCGTTGTCTGGGTTAGGGGAGGGTTTGGCCCGGCGTCGTCTGGGTTAGGGGAGGGTTTGGCCCAGCGTTGTCTGGGTTAGGGGAGGGTTTGGCCCGGCGTTGTCTGGGTCAGGGGAGGGTTTGGCCCGGCGTTGTCTGGGTTAGGGGAGGGTTTGGCCCAGCGTTGTCTGGGTTAGGGGGAGGGTTTGGCCCGGCGTTGTCTGGGTTAGGGGAGGGTTTGGCCCGGCGTTGTCTGGGTTAGGGGAGGGTTTGGCCCAGCGTTGTCTGGGTTAGGGGAGGGTTTGGCCCGGCGTCGTCTGGGTTAGGGGAGGGTTTGGCCCAGCGTTGTCTGGGTTAGGGGAGGGTTTGGCCCGGCGTCGTCTGGGTTAGGGGAGGGTTTGGCCCGGCGTCGTCTGGGTTAGGGGAGGGTTTGGCCCGGCGTCGTCTAGGTTAGGGGAGGGTTTGGCCCGGCGTCGTCTGGGTTAGGGGAGGGTTTGGCCCAGCGTCGTCTGGGTTAGGGGAGGGTTTGGCCCGGCGTTGTCTGGGTCAGGGGAGGGTTTGGCCCAGCGTTGTCTGGGTTAGGGGAGGGTTTGGCCCAGCGTCGTCTGGGTTAGGGGAGGGTTTGGCCCGGCGTTGTCTGGGTTAGGGGAGGGTTTGGCCCAGCGTTGTCTGGGTTAGGGGAGGGTTTGGCCCGGCAGGGATTTCCTTGTCCCATTGCGCTCTAGCGACTCCTTGTGACGGGTTGGGCGTCTACAAGCTGACTTCGGTTGCCAGTTGTACGGTGTTTCCTCCCACACATTGGTGAGGCTGGCTTCGGGGTTAAGCGAGCAGTGTCTCAACAAGCACTGCGGCTTGCCAGGGTCGTGTTTCGGAGGACGCATGGTTGTCGACCTTCACCTCTCCCTGTACGGGAGTTGCAGCGATGGGGCAAGATTCTAACTACTAATTGGATGTCATAATTAATTTTTTTAAACTCTGTCTCTGGTTCCTGTAACAGCACAGTGTTAGCATACCTATTTCACACATACTGTATGCAAGCAAGTCAGACTCAGGACCACGGAGTCAGTTCTTCCTCCTTGACTAGTGCAGCTGTAAGGAAGCACATTGCATATATTACCTCCTCGTATGGTAAAAAAACCCCATCTCTTCTGCATCTATTTATGAATATAGATCTATGTCCAAATGAAGGATAAGGTGTTTCAGTACCACCACCTTATTATAAGGGAAATGGTGATCCTGTATTCTAGGATTCAGAGAAGTCGCCATTTTGTTTGGGAATTGCAGATTGTATGATTGGTACCATTTTTGTTTCTTTCTAATTGTGTATAGCCTAGATAAAGCTGCTTCTTTATTCTCCTCCCCAAAGCTTTTTAAATCCTTTTCTAAAGGGTTTCATATATTATGCTTCTAGGTCAAGCAGTGAGCTTGGTGACATGCATGGAGAGGAGACGTCACATCACGTCTTGTCTCGGCTGCCAAACGCATTGTGATGAAGCCTAAGGGGACGCCTGACTGTCCTGGTTTCATTTCAACATCCTCCTCCTCAGTCTCGTGTACGAGAGGCAGGACTACAGTTCAGGTTTCAGAAAATAAAGGGACTAACGTTTAAAATATTGTGCTATTTTTTTCAAGTGAAATAGTCTACTTAAAAATCCTTGGGAAGAAGTCAAGACGCAGTACTGATATTTTCTCTGTAAAAACCCTTAGAAATCACTGGGGAGGGACAGAGAGCTAGTGAGACCCAGGTATGACAGATGAAGGGGGACAAGGAGGACAGAGCGAAGCCAAGTGTGAGCGAGAGAGACAAAGAGAGGGAGGGAGGGAAGGACTCCCTATAATAACTAGATAGAGGGTTTGTATCACTCTGGCCTTGTTTCCGTCACGACGCGACACAGCAGTGGTGGGCGCACACAAACATACACATACAGAGTGGCCAGTCCAGCATCACATGTAAACGTTTCAGCAAATGTTATTGTGTTTTCTTTTTTGTTTTAAACAGAACTGTGTTACTGTCTTATTGTCCAGCTGCAGTAATAAAAAGGAGAGGATCGGTCCGATGGCACTATTGTTTCACTTCATCACTGTTATTATTTTTGTCTCAGGTATTTTCCAAGAGGTCAGTGTGGTCGATGTTGCCTCCATCTTTGTAGTTCTTTGTAGTCTTGGGGTAGAGGTGCGTACCGTACTCAATAGTCCCCAGTGTGAGGGAGGAAGAGGAGGAAACCTCTTGTGATTGTGGCTCATGCTCTGGCTCAGAGGAAGGAGTTTAGTTTTGTCAGTGTGCTTTGACTTAGCGGCCCCGGACCCCACTGTCCACCTAGGAACACTGTCTGTCTGTCTGTGTCCTAAATAGCACCCTATTCCCTAGGTAGTGCACTACTTTTAGCCAGAGCTGTGAGGGGTTAGCCTGCAAAGAGGTTCTGGATAGAAGTAGTGCCCTACACATGCAATAGGGCTCCATTTTAGATTGACCCCTGTCTCATCAGAGTGGTTTTCTACAGTAGCACCAGGGGGAGGATAAGTCAGAAGGGAAGGGAAGGGGAGAGAGAGAGAGCCTTGGGCTTTCAGACCTCCACTCTGATATAAGGTCTTAGTGGGACAGATAGACAGACAGACAGACAGACAGAGAGCCTTGGGCCTTCAGACCTCCAGTCTGATATAAGGTCTTAGTGGGACAGATAGACAGACAGACAGAGAGAGCCTTGGGCCTTCAGACCACCACTCTGATATAAGGTCTTAGTGGGACAGATAGACAGACAGACAGAGAGAGCCTTGGGCCTTCAGACCTCCAGTCTGCTATAAGGTCTTAGTGGGACAGATAGACAGACAGACAGAGAGCTTTGGGCCTTCAGACCTCCAGTCTGCTATAAGGTCTTAGTGGGACAGATAGACAGACAGACAGAGAGCTTTGGGCCTTCAGACCTCCAGTCTGCTATAAGGTCTTAGTGGGGTCTCTATCATCTAGCCCAGCCCCGGCCAGCGCCACCCCGATCCCAGTCACCCCGATTCCAGCAGCCATCCTGGATAAGGAATGGTGGTTCTGGGTCGGTGGAGGGCCAGAGAGGCTGTCTCCCGGCTCGGTCCAGTTGATGACAGGCTCCTCGGTGGGTAGCTGGTTCAGTTCTGACTGGGACCCGGTCCTGGAGGAAGCAGGGTTCCTGCTGATCACCAGGTCCAGTTTGTTGCCTGACTCGGCAATCAGAGGGACCACCAGACAGCAGTCGAAGTCTCTGGTCCTCACGTGGTTGATCTGAGAAACCAAAGACAAGGGAAAGAGTTATTTATATTTGGTTTAAAATCTTTGAGGTCCATTGAATTAATGTTTCAACTCAGATGTTACAGAGACAACAAAAGGAAATGACTTGAGTTAGGAGTTTCCAGCTAGCAAGCACAGATTGGAGGTCCGCGGTGGCAAACGTCTGTTTGACCATCATCGGGTGAGCAGAGGTTTGCCACTATGCTGGTTTATATTTGGTTTAAAAGCTTTGGTTGAAAAGCAAAACAAACCAAAAAAGATGTAATATTTGTATTTCCTGAGGCTGAAAGTTTAACTTCAGGCTTTGCCTCAGAGCGGTTTCCTTTCATTTCAGTTAGAAGCCTACAAGACCAATACATCTACTCTGTTCAAACCTTCAGGTAAACAGTTTGTAAACCCAGTCCTGTCCTTCAAACATGAAGACAGATCACTTAAGTTCTCTCCCTCTGCTCCTGTATACAGCTGATTCATATTTACTGATGTACCCTTAAATTACCCCACAATAAACATACAAGCTGAATAATCTATCGTCTTGGCTATTGGAATAAACTGCAGTTCATTTCCTTGAGCATCTTGTGTTTGTGCTTTTAAAACATTGTCAGTGACTTGATCCAATAAAAGTTGAATAACTTCCCAAGATGACTTCCTCCTGTCAGCAGAATAAATTGGAGTTGAGTTCCTTGTTTGTGCTTTTAAAACAACAACAGTGACCTGAGGAAAGCTGATAAGGAACGACAGTCTCTCTCTCTGAGCAGCGAATAATGAGAGAACCTTTCTTTTCATATGCTAATGACACGTTCACTAGATTGATAGCTTCCCTGGAGAGGGATTCATCTATCCATCAATATGAATCTCTCTGCAAAGTCAGCCTCACTTAGACCAGCGGGAAATTAGGCCAATGTTGTGTATCAATTTGGGCCACAAAAAAAAAAATACAAAAATCATTTGAGGTTTTATGAACTGTGTAGATATGCTCTACTTTAGGGAGCTCTAACTGTAACACCCATATCTACTTCCTACCTTTAGCTACATGTAGGAAATACAAACTATTGGAAAGGTCAAATGATTTTTTATCTAAATGTTGAAAGTGCTTGTGGGTGACGGAGAGAAACAACATGGTGCAGTTTGAGGCCGTGTGGAGGAGAGTGATGCGGGCGCTGGAGATGGGGGTGTGAGCAGGTGGGTCTGGGCAGGGTGATGTTGTGGATGTGTGTGTTCTGCATGAGGAAGCATCTGTGCCCACGTGTGTGTGTGTACCTGTAGCAGCCTGTCGTAGGACTTCAGCCCCCCGACCTCTGCAGGTCCCCCTGGGAGGATGTTGTTGACATAGACACCTTTCTCCAGGAGGCCATCCGACACACTGAAGCCAAAGTCTTCAAGGTCCGACTCCTTCAACAGACTCACCTGCACAATCAATCAATAATGTCCTCAACTATCAATCAATCATTTAACCTGGTATAAATAATGCACTTCAATGATAGACTGGATGACAGGCTGTGTCTACTGACAGCATAACATGATTGATAGACTGGATGACAGGCTGTGTCTACTGACAGCATAACATGATTGATAGACTGGATGCCAGGCTGTGTCTACTGACAGCATAACATGATTGATAGACTGGATGACAGGCTGTGTCTACTGACAGCATAACATGATTGATAGACTGGATGACAGGCTGTGTCTACTGACAGCATAACATGATTGATAGACTGGATGACAGGCTGTGTCTACTGACAGCATAACATGATTGATAGACTGGATGACAGGCTGTGTCTACTGACAGCATAACATGATTGATAGACTGGATGACAGGCTGTGTCTACTGACAGCATAACATGATTGATAGACTGGATGACAGGCTGTGTCTACTGACAGCATAACATGATTGATAGACTGGATGACAGGCTGTGTCTACTGACAGCATAACATGATTGATAGACTGGATGACAGGCTGTGTCTACTGACAGCATAACATGATTGATAGACTGGATGACAGGCTGTGTCTACTGACAGCATAACATGATTGATAGACTGGATGACAGGCTGTGTCTACTGACAGCATAACATGATTGATAGACTGGATGACAGGCTGTGTCTACTGACAGCATAACATGATTGATAGACTGGATGACAGGCTGCGTCTACTGACAGCATAACATGATTGATAGACTGGATGACAGGCTGTGTCTACTGACAGCATAACATGATTGATAGACTGGATGACAGGCTGTGTCGACTGACAGCATAACATGATTGATAGACTGGATGACAGGCTGTGTCTGATGAGTAAGATGCGTCAGCCCTTTCTTACCTTCTCAGGGTTTTTAACCCCTCTGACGTTCCATGAAATGAAGTGATGTAAACAGTGTAAAGCAGCAGTACTCTGGCCCTGGAGGGCCTTGGTGGTGTTTTATCATCGTTACCTTGTGCAGCTCCACTGGGGTGGGCGACATGATGTCATTCATCTCCTGTTTCATCTTCCTCATGGCGAAGGCCTTGCGCCCCCCGTCGCTGGGCAGGGTGTTGGAGCGTGAGGACTGGTTGTACTGCGGCCGGGCTGCGCTGCGCTCCTGGAAGCTGGCCTGCCGACCCAGGTGGCTCCTCAGAGGAGCAGGGTCATGGTTCAGACTCAGACTGCTGCCTGACATAATGGTGGCCTGGAGGGGGAGGGGGGGAGGAGACAACGGGGGAGGAGATGGGGGAGGGAGAGAGGGAAGGGAGGAGAGGGGGAGATGGAGAGGAGGGAGGGAGAGAGAGAGAGAAGAGAGAGGGCGAGACGGAGGAGATGAAGGAGGGGGAGGAGAGGGGAAATGAGAGGAGAGAGAGGAAGGGGAGAGGGAAGGGGAGAGGCCAGAGAGGGAGAAAAGGGGTGATGAACTTCCAAAGTGAGATATGAAGTACAAGGTACGCTCATGGACATGAGAATTGTTCCAGGTGTAGAATGTGTTCAAGCAGTATATCAAAGAGAAATGGTTTGATTGTAGAATAATAACATAGAAAGTTCCTGTTAGAAGAGATGGTTGGCTCATCATCATCACGACCCAATAAACAAACAAACAAAGACTGAAAAACTTCAAAACCCAAGACGCCTTGCAGCAACTGTCCCATCATGCTTTGCTCACACCGCCATGCCCATCGCCACATCATCATCATCACCACTCCTCCCTCTGATTGGACAGTAATGAGTGATGTCACTCAAACCTGATGTTTGTGACAAACAAGTGAAACTGAACACTGTTTCACCCAAGCTGATGCATAGAGGTGTTGCAGAAACAGAACGAGTTTGGCAAACAACACACTGTCAGTCTCCATGCACCAAGACACAAGGTACAGCGCTTTGACTCGAAATGGAAGATGTGTGATTCATTCCAACATACAATTTGCCAGTTTTCATGTTGACAAATGCAAAATGCTCTTCACTACTGACATGAATGAACAGACATGTTCATTTACAGCGAATGAGGAGCCACAGGGTATATTCAGTCCAAGTTGAGGTGACATTTAATTCAGTCAAGCCTCTTTGATTTAATGTCTCCAAACTGAAACCATAATTATTTCTCTTCATTCCAAACTAACCTCTGTGATTCACACGGTGTTACTTACTTCCTGCATTGACACTTCATTTCAAGGTTCATTTACAATGTATTGCTGAGCGCCAACACACCTCCAGGCAGCACTACGGATGCATCCCAAATGGCCCACTATTCCCTTCATAGTACAGGGCCCATGTAGTGTATAATATAGGGACTAGGGCCCATGTAGTGGATAATATAGGGACTAGGGCCCATGTAGTGGATAATATAGGGACTAGGGCCCATGTAGTGTATAATATAGGGACTAGGGCCCATGTAGTGGATAATATAGAGAATAGGGCCCATGTAGTGGATAATATAGGGAATAGGGCCCATGTAGTGTATAATATAGGGAATAGGGCCCATGTAGTGTATAATATAGGGAATAGGGCCCATGTAGTGGATAATATAGGGACTAGGGCCCATGTAGTGGATAATATAGGGAATAGGGCCCATGTAGTGTATAATATAGGGACTAGGGCCCATGTAGTGGATAATATAGGGAATAGGGCCATTGTAGTGGATAATATAGGGAATAGGGCCCATGTAGTGTATAATATAGGGACTAGGGCCCATGTAGTGGATAATATAGGGAATAGGGCCCATGTAGTGTATAATATAGGGACTAGGGCCCATGTAGTGGATAATATAGGGAATAGGGCCATTGTAGTGGATAATATAGGGAATAGGGCCCATGTAGTGTATAATATAGGGACTAGGGCCCATGTAGTGGATAATATAGGGAATAGGGCCCATGTAGAGTATAATATAGGGACTAGGGCCCATGTAGTGGATAATATAGGGAATAGGGCCCATGTAGTGTATAATATAGGGAATAGGGCCCATGTAGTGTATAATATAGGGAATAGGGCCCATGTAGTGTATAATATAGGGAATAGGGCCCATGTAGTGTATAATATAGGGAATAGGGCCATTGTAGTGGATAATATAGGGAATAGGGCCCATGTAGTGTATAATATAGGGAATAGGGCCCATGTAGTGTATAATATAGGGAATAGGGCCCATGTAGTGTATAATATAGGGAATAGGGCACATGTAGTGTATAATATAGGGAATAGGGTGCCATGTAGTGTATAATATAGGGAATAGGGCCCATATAGTGTATAATGTAGGGAATAGGGTGCCATGTAGTGTATAATATAGGGAATAGGGCCCATGTAGTGGACAATATAGAGAATAGGGCCAATGTAGTGTATAATATAGGGAATAGGGTGCCATGTAGTGTATAATATAGGGAATAGGGCCCATGTAGTGTATAATATAGGGAATAGGGCCCACGTAGTGGATAATATAGGAAATAGGGCCCACGTAGTGGATAATATAGGGAATAGGGTGCCATGTAGTGTATAATATAGGGAATAGGGCCCATGTAGTGGATAATATAGGGAATAGGGCCCATGTAGTTGATAATATAGGGAATAGGGCCCACGTAGTGTATAATATAGGGAATAGGGCCCACGTAGTGGATAATATAGGGAATAGGGTGCCATGTAGTGTATAATATAGGGAATAGGGCCCATGTAGTGGATAATATAGGGAATAGGGCCCATGTAGTGTATAATATAGGGAATAGGGCCCATGTAGTGGATAATATAGGGAATAGGGCCCATGTAGTGGATAATATAGGGAATAGGGCCCATGTAGTGGATAATATAGGGAATAGGGCCCATGTAGTGTATAATATATTGAATAGGGCGCCATGTAGTGTATAATATAGGGAATAGGGTGCCATGTAGTGTATAATATATTGAATAGGGTGCCATGTAGTGGATAATATAGGGAATAGGGCCCATGTAGTGTATAATATATTGAATAGGGCCCATGTAGTGTATAATATATTGAATAGGGTGCCATGTAGTGGATAATATAGGGAATAGGGTGCCATGTAGTGTATAATATATTGAATAGGGCCCATGTAGTGGATAATATAGGGAATAGGGCCCATGTAGTGTATAATATATTGAATAGGGTGCCATGTAGTGTATAATATAGGGAATAGGGTGCCATGTAGTGTATAATATAGGGAATAGGGCCCATGTAGTGGATAATATAGGGAATAGGGCCCATGTAGTGTATAATATATTGAATAGGGTGCCATGTAGTGTATAATATATTCGCTAGCGAGTCTGACTCACAATCAAGGATATTTCAACCTTGACAAATTCGTTTTACAAAGGGAAAAAATGTGTACGGTTGCCTCTAAGTGAAAATGAACGTTGCATTAAATACACAAGGATATATTTGCAGTTAGATTGTCCTATGTGTCTAGGCTTCCCTTGAGGACAGACCAGGGAGTGTTCAGCCTGTGGTTGGCCGTGGTTCTATAACCAGAGTAGATGGTCCTCTATGGATGTTCGACCATAGAGTCAGGATTTGAATCTATAACCAGGGTAGATGGACCTCTATGGATGTCCGACCATAGAGTCAGGGTTTGAATCTATAACCAGGGTAGATGGACCTCTATGGATGTCCGACCATAGAGTCAGGGTTTGAATCTATAACCAGGGTAGATGGACCTCTATGGATGTCCGACCATAGAGTCAGGGTTTGAATCTATAACCAGGGTAGATGGTCCTCTATGGATGTCCGACCATAGAGTCAGGGTTTGAATCTATAACCAGGGTAGATGGTCCTCTATGGATGTCCGACCATAGAGTCAGGGTTTGAATCTATAACCAGGGGAGATGGTCCTCTATGGATGTCCGACCATAGAGTCAGGGTTTGAATCTATAACCAGGGTAGATGGTCCTCTATGGATGTCCGACCATAGAGTCAGGGTTTGAATCTATAACCAGGGTAGATGGTCCTCTATGGATGTCCGACCATAGAGTCAGGGTTTGAATCTATAACCAGGGTAGATGGACCTCTATGGATGTCCGACCATAGAGTCAGGGTTTGAATGCACCCCCAGGATCTGAGACAAGCTGCTGGTGATCATCAGAGGCTACACAACACCACCCGCAGCCCACTAGCATGAGAGAGAGATAGAGAGAGAGAGAGAGAACAAGAGAGAGAGAGGACAGAGAGAGAGAGAACAAGAGAGAGAGAAAGAGAGAGAGAAAGAGTGACAGAGAGTGAAAAAGAGTGTGCGAAAGAGAGAGAAAGAGAGTGAGAGAGAGAGAGAACAAGAGAGAACAAGAGAGAGAGAACAAGAGAGAGCAAGAGAGAGAGAGAGAGAAAGAGAGTGAAAAAGAGTGTGTGAAAGAGAGAAAAGAAAGAGAGAGAGCGAAAGAGAGAGAGAGAGCGAGAGAGAGAGAGAGATAGAGAGAGAGAGGGGGGGGGGAGGGGGGGGGGTGCCAGCAGTACAGGGACAGCACCAGGGTGCCACAGTGTCAGCTACAAGCAGAGGAAGCCCCAAAAAGGAAAAGGGTGTACCAAGTTTCTCTTATTCAGAAGCCTGTCTGGCTCGTCCTGGAAAGAGAAGGAGTGGTTACACACATCAACAGGAAGTGACATCATGCAATTGAAAAAAGAGAACTCCAAAACAGGAAGTGGAAGGGATGGGGACAGAAGAGGTGAAAGGTGAGAGTTGAGAGCTTTTCTTCACCAATATGTTACTGTATAAGTAAAGCCACTGGTCCAGAAGATACGTAGGTTTGTCAGTGTTGTGTTTGTATTGTACTGTGATGAATGAAACTGTACATGTCCTCAGCCATTTTAAATCTACTGTGATGAATGAAACTGTACATGTCCTCAGCCATTTTAAATCTACTGTGATGAATGAAACTGTACATGTCCTCAGCCATTTTAAATCTACTGTGATGAATGAAACTGTACATGTCCTCAGCCATTTTAAATCTACTGTGATGAATGAAACTGTACATGTCCTCAGCCATTTTAAATCTACTGTGATGAATGAAACTGTACATGTCCTCAGCCATTTTAAATCTACTGTGATGAATGAAACTGTACATGTCCTCAGCCATTTTAAATCTACTGTGATGAATGAAACTGTAGATGCCAGACTGGCCGTAGGTCTCCAGATCTTCCAGGGCCTGAGACCAGAAGTTCTCTTCCTGGTCCGGCTCGGTTAGCATTGTACTGTGATGAATGAAACTGTACATGTATTCAGCCATTTTGGCTCCATGTTACCTCCAGTTCCCTCAGGATGCCAGACTGGCCGCAGGTCTCTAGATCTTCAAGGGCCTGAGACCAGAAGTTCTCTTCCTGGTCCGGCTCGGCCCCGTCATGACCCACAGTGAACCTGGAGGGGGGAAAAGGTCAGAGGTTAACACCCCCAGTCAGCCAATCAGTGAGCAGTCAGGGCAAGCCACCACACTGATGAGGGCTGGTGACCACAACGTGTGGGCAGGGTGTCAATGGGCTGTGCAGGCAGAGAGAGTGGAGCGGTAAGTAGCTAGGTAGCTAGGTAACTAGGTAGGTAGGTAGGTAGGTACATACAGTTGAAGTCGGAAGTTTACATACACTAGGTTGGAGTCATTAAAAATAATTTTTCAACCACTCCACACATTTCTTGTTAAAAAACTATAGTTTTGGCAAGTCAGTTAGGACATCTACTTTGTGCATGACACAAGTCATTTTTCCAACAATTGTTTACAGACAGATTATTTCACTTATAATTCACTGTATCACAATTCCAGTGGGTCAGAAGTTTACATACACTAAGTTGACTGTGTCTTTAAACAGCTTGGAAAATTCCAGAAAATGATATCATGGCTTTAGAAGCTTTTGATAGGCTAATTGACAACATTTGAGTCAATTGTAGGTGTATTTGTGGATGTATTTCAAGGCCTACCTTCAAACCTTGCTTGACATCATGGGAAAATCAAAAGAAATCAGCCAAGACCTCAGAAAAAAATGATAGACCTCCCCAAGTCTGGTTCATCCTTGGGAGCAATTTCCAAACACCTGAAGGTACCACATTCATCTGTACAAACAATAGTACACAAGTATAAACACCATGGGACCACGCAGCCGTCATACCGCTCAGGAAGGAGACGCGTTCTGTCTCCTAGAGATGAGCGTGCTTTGGTGCGAAAAGTGTGAATTAATCCCAGAACAACAGCAAAGGACCTTGTGAAGATGCTGGAGGAAACGGGTACAAAAGTATCTATATCCACAGTAAAACGAGTCCTATATCGGCATAC
>NW_021822749.1:58044-145544 GCF_901001165.1 Salmo trutta
ACAAAGACAGAGACCAGTTCCTCCTCTATGAGTGACGTCCTATCAGAATAAATAAAGACGTAAAAACAAACAGCCTTTGTGTTCAGAGCCTCCAGTGGGCTGCCCTGCCCTCGGTCCTGTCTCTCCCATACGTCCTAAACAGCATGGCACCCTCTGCCCTGTATAGTGCACTACTTTAGACCAGGGCCCTATTCCCTATATAGTGCACTACTTTAGACCAGAGCCCTATTCCCTGTATAGTGCACTACTTTAGACCAGACCCCTATTCCCTATATAGTGCACTACTTTAGACCAGGGCCCTATTCCCTATATAGTGCACTACTTTAGACCAGAGCCCTATTCCCTATGTAGTGCACTACTTTAGACCAGAGCCCTCTGCCCTGTATAGTGCACTACTTTAGACCAGAGCCCTCTGCCCTGTGTAGTGCACTACTTTAGACCAGAGCCCTATTCCCTATATAGTGCACTACTGTAGACCAGAGCCCTATTCCCTATATAGTGCACTACTTTAGACCAGGGCCCTATTCCCTATATAGTACACTACTTTAGACCAGAGCCCTATTCCCTATATAGTGCACTACTTTAGACCATATTTATTGAATACTGTACGAATCCAATAAACTGAAATGGACAAATCTGGATGGAATCAATTAGCTTCATTTCTCAGTTCAAATGATCTATTCAACAAAATATTGTTTCAGGAATGCTTATCTTATCTGAACTATTTCAGAACAGTCTGTTATATGGTAGGTGTCAAAATCCTCTTTCTTGTGCTTCGTTGAGGTGTTACGACTCATCTGGGACCCGTAGTCATGTCTGCCTCTAAGTCTCTCCTGATAACATAACAGGTTATTACTGTTCCCTCTGAGTCACTCTGACCTTCATCTGGATCCAATCCTAGAGCTGCTACCGCTGCCGCTGCCGCCGCCGCTGCCGCCGCCGCTGCCGCCGCCGCTGCCGCCGCCGCTGCCGCTGCCGCCGCCGCTGCCGCAAAGTGTCCTTTTATCCTGGCTTTGTTTCCAATTCTACTCGTCTCTGGTGAGGCCTCAAGGCTGAGCACAGTCAAAATAAAACATAGCAGTCTATAGCATCGACAAGGAGGCTCGGAGGCAAACTGTTTGTCTGTCATATACATCAATGTACTGTATATCACCGTAGCTCATGTGGAGGTGTTTTGAGGGGTAAAGAGTCATAAAGGTGTTACCATTCTATTCCATGAATACAGTGTCCCTATTAGGACAGCCTTAACTCCTTGTGACGCTGGCTTAATATGGATACCATACAGTTAGTGTTTGAAACTACGTGGATTCAATGGAATGATCATAACGCTCTACTCTCCCTCTCCCTCTCTCTCTCTCTATGTCTCTCCCTCTCCCTCTCTCTTTCTCTCTCGCTCTGTCTCTCTCTCTCTCACTCTCTCTCTCCGTCTCTCTCTCTGTCTCTCCCTCTCTCTCTCTCTCTCTCTCCCTCTCCCTCTCTCTTTCTCTCTCGCTCTGTCTCTCTCTCTCTCACTCTCTCTCTCCGTCTCTCTCTCTCTCTCTCTCTCCCTCTCTCTCTCTCTCTCTCTCTCTCTCTCCCTCTCTCTCTCTCCCTCTCTCTCCCTCTCTCTCTCTCCCTCTCTCTCTCCCTCTCCTCTCTCTCTCTCTCTCTCTCTCTCTCTCTCTCTCTCTCTCTCTCTCTCTCTCTCTCTCTCTCTCAGAGGCTCAGCCCAGGTTCCTCTCCACTATCTCTGACTTGGTCTTCCCAGCACGTATGTTCTCAGTCCCTGCACAGAGCACCGAGCACAGAGCACCGAGCACAGAGCGCTGCTTAACCAGCCATTCCACTGCCTGCAAATTGAGTGCATTATTTGCCGCTACGAGCCGTCACTTCAGAAGAGCTAGGCACCGTGCCGCTCTTTTCCCCCTCATCCTCATCCTCCTCCACTGAATCCAGTTTTAAACCACTCTTCCTGGGCCAGGAAGGTAGAGAGGTGGGGTGGGGTGGAGAAGAAGAAGGGGACATGGTAGGCATTTCAGGCAAAAGAGAGAGGGAATTAGGGAGGGGCTGAGGGGGACTGGAGTGAAGATAAGGGGGACAAGGGGTGGGGGTTGTTGAGGGGGACCAGGGGTGGGGGTTGTTGAGGGGGACCAGGGGTGGGGGTTGTTGAGGGGGACCAGGGGTGGGGGTTGTTGAGAGGGACTGGGGGGAAGATAAGGGGAACCAGGGGTGGGGGCTGTTGAGGGGGACTGGGGGGAAGAGAAGGGGGACAAGGGGTGGGGGTTGTTGAGGGGGACCAGGGGTGGGGGTTGTTGAGGGGGACTGGGGGGAAGAGAAGGGGAACCAGGGGTGGGGGCTGTTGAGGGGGACCAGGGTGGGGGTTGTTGAGGGGGACTGGGGGGAAGATAAGGGGAACCAGGGGTGGGGGCTGTTGAGGGGGACTGGGGGGAAGAGAAGGGGAACCAGGGGTGGGGGCTGTTGAGAGGGACTGGGGATTGGCGTTTGACACTGAACCCCTGACCTTCGGAACCCTGACCTTGGGAACCCCTGACCTGGGGAACCCCTGATCTTGGGAACCCCTGACCTTGGGAACCCCTGACCTTGGGAACCCCTGATCTTGGGAACCCCTGATCTTGGGAACCCCTGACCTTGGGAACCCCTGATCTTGGGAACCCCTGACCTTGAGAACCCCTGACCTGGGGAACCCCTGACCTTGGGAACCCCTGATCTTGGGAACCCTGACCTTGGGAACCCCTGACCTTCGGAACCTTGACCTTGGGAACCCCTGATCTTGGGAACCCCTGACCTTCGGAACCCTGACCTTGGGAACCCCTGACCTGGGGAACCCCTGACCTTGGGAACCCCTGACCTTGGGAACCCCTGACCTTGGGAACCCCTGTGCAGAAATGGGACCCTATTTATTATTTAACCTTTATTTAACTAGGCAAGTCAGTTAAGAACAAATTCTTATTTAAAATGACGGGCTACCCCGGCCAAACCCTCTCCTAACCCGGACGACACTGGTCCATGGGACTCCTGATCACAGCCGGTTGTGATACAGCCCGGGATCGAACCAGGGTCTGTAGTGACACCTCTAGCACGGAGATGTAGTGCCTTTGACCGCTGTGCCACTCCCTGAAGATATAGTGTACTACTGTTGACCAGAACCACCTTATTCCATATGTAATACACTACTGTTGACCAGAACCACCTTATTCCATATGTAATACACTACTGTTGACCAGAACCACCTTATTCCATATGTAATACACTACTGTTGACCAGAACCACCTTATTCCATACGTAATACACTACTGTTGACCAGAACCACCTTATTCCATACGTAATACACTACTGTTGACCAGAACCACCTTATTCCATATGTAATACACTACTGTTGACCAGAACCACCTTATTCCATATGTAATACACTACTGTTGACCAGAACCACCTTATTCCATACGTAATACACTACTGTTGACCAGAACCACCTTATTCCATATGTAATACACTACTGTTGACCAGAACCACCTTATTCCATATGTAATACACTACTGTTGACCAGAACCACCTTATTCCATACGTAATACACTACTGTTGACCAGAACCACCTTATTCCATATGTAATACACTACTGTTGACCAGAACCACCTTATTCCATATGTAATACACTACTGTTGACCAGAACCACCTTATTCCATATGTAATACACTACTGTTGACCAAAACCACCTTATTCCATACGTAATACACTACTGTTGACCAGAACCACCTTATTCCATATGTAATACACTACTGTTGACCAGAACCACCTTATTCCATATGTAATACACTACTGTTGACCAGAACCACCTTATTCCATACGTAATACACTACTGTTGACCAGAACCACCTTATTCCATACGTAATACACTACTGTTGACCAGAACCACCTTATTCCATACGTAATACACTACTGTTGACCAGAACCACCTTATTCCATATGTAATACACTACTGTTGACCAGAACCACCTTATTCCATATGTAATACACTACTGTTGACCAGAACCACCTTATTCCATATGTAATACACTACTGTTGACCAGAACCACCTTATTCCATACGTAATACACTACTGTTGACCAGAGGCTCATCCATCAACACGGCTGTAACGATGGCCAGATGCGTTGGGATTGCAAGGTTCTGTAGTTGTGAAGCTCAGCAAAACCTGACATGATAAAATACCTTAGAACATGTGGCGCTGTCCTGGATACGCCTGCATGAGTTTACTTGTGAGATGAAATGGGTTCATTTAAGGTCTATCTATGCAGGTGATAAACCCTCTCTGCAGTCAACTTCGTGCTGCAATAATAGCCTAGACTTGTTTTATCCAATGCCCCAATGTGAACTACACTATATAAACAAAAGTATGTGAACACCCCTTCAAATTAGAGGATTTGGCTAATTCAGCCACACCTGCTGCTGACAGGTGTATAAAATCGAGCACACAGCCATGCAATCTCCCATAGACAAACATTGGCAGCAGAATGGCCTCACTGAAGAGCTCATTTGACTTTCAACGTAGCACCACGATAGCATGCCACCTTTCCAACAAGTCCGTTTGTCAAATTTCTGCACTGCTAGAGCTGCCCCGGTCAACTGTAAGTGCTGTTATTGTGAAGTGGAAACGTCTAGGAGCAACAACGGCTCAGTCGTGAAGTGGTAGGCCACACAAGCTCACAGAACGGGACCGCCGAGTGCTGAAGCACGTAGCACATAAAAATCATCTGTCCTCGTTTGCAACACTCACTACCGAGTTCCAAACTGCCTCTGCCTCTGCAATGTCAGCACAAGAACTGTTCGTCAGGAGCTTCATGAAATGGGTTTCCATGGCCGGGCAGCTGCACACAAACCTAAGATCACCATGCTCAATGCCAAGCGTCGGCTGAAGTGGTGTAAAGCTCGACTCACGCTTCACCATCTGGCAGTCCGACGGACGAATCTGGGTTCGGCGGATGCCAGGAGAACGCTACCTGCCCCAATGCATAGTGCCAACTGTAAAGTTTGGTGTAGGAGGAATGATGATCTGGGGCTGTTTTTCATGGTTCGGGCCCCTTAGATCCAGTGAAGGGAAATCTTAACGCTACAGCATACAATGACATTCTAATCTAGATGATTCTGTGCTTCCAACTTTGTGGCAACAGTTTGGGGAAGACCCTTTCCTGTTTCAGCATGACAACGCCCCCGTGCACAAACCGAGGTCCATACAGAAATGGTCTTCCACACCGAAGATCGGTGTGGAAGAACTTGACTGGCCTGCACAGAGCCCTGACCTCAACTCCATCGAACACCTTTGGGATGAATTGGAATCGCCGACTGCGAGCCATGTCTAGGCTCCAAACATCAGTGCCTGACCTCACTAATGATCTTGTTGCTGATTGGAAGCAAGTCCCCACAGCAATGTTAGAAACATCTAGTGGAAAGCCTTCTCAGAAGAGTGATTCTTCATGATTTTGGAATGAGATGCAGGTGTCCACATACTGTTGGTCATGTAGTGTATAAATGAATGCAACTTCCAAATGCGAATTGAACTGAGGCGATTGAAGAGTCTCTCTCTCTGGACCTAAATGGTGCTGTTCCATATGGTCACTGTACCATGTTGTGAGACCACTGACACCAGAGGCTAGGTCATTACAGAAACGATGAGTCATGATTCATTTCAACTTATGTGGGGACAGTTAGTCAACTCCCTTTAATCAGAACAGGCAGGCTGTCTGCTAGTGCCACCCAGTGGCTGGATGATAGTACTACAGCTAAAAACTGCTTGAAATGCATAACAAACATAAGCATGCATTATGAAACGAAAGAACGAAAGAAAGAAAGAATGAATGAAAGAAAGAGGTGGTCTTAACCCCTGGGCTATTGCCCTATTCTCCTGTAGAGTATTTAACCCCTGGGCTATTGCCCTATTCTCCTGTAGAGTATCCAACCCCTGGGCTATTGCCCTATTCTCCTGTAGAGTATCCAACCCCTGGGCTATTGCCCTATTCTCCTGTAGAGTATCCTACCCCTGGGCTATTGCCCTATTCTCCTGTAGAGTATCCAACCCCTGGGCTATTACACTATTCTCCTGTAGAGTATCCAACCCCTGGTCTATTGCCCTATTCTCCTGTAGAGTATCCAACCCCTGGGCTATTGCCCTATTCTCCTGTAGAGTAGCCAACCCCTGGGCTATTGCCCTATTCTCCTGTAGAGTAGCCAACCCCTGGGCTATTGCCCTATTCTCCTGTAGAGTATCCAACCCCTGGGCTATTGCCCTATTCTCCTGTAGAGTATTCAACCCCTGGGCTATTGCCCTATTCTCCTGTAGAGTAGCCAACCCCTGGGCTGTTGCCCTATTCTCCTGTAGAGTAGCCAACCCCTGGGCTATTGCCCTATTCTCCTGTAGAGTAGCCAACCCCTGGGCTATTGCCCTATTCTCCTGTAGAGTATCCAACCCCTGGGCTATTGCCCTATTCTCCTGTAGAGTATCCAACCCCTGGGCTATTGCCCTATTCTCCTGTAGAGTAGGTAACCCCTGGGCTATTGCCCTATTCTCCTGTAGAGTATTCAACCCCTGGGCTATTGCCCTATTCTCCTGTAGAGTAGCCAACCCCTGGGCTATTGCCCTATTCTCCTGTAGAGTAGCCAACCCCTGAGCTATTGCCCTATTCTCCTGTAGAGTGTCCAACCCCTGGGCTATTGCCCTATTCTCCTGTAGTGTATTCAACCCCTGGGCTATTGCCCTATTCTCCTGTAGAGTAGCCAACCCCTGGGCTATTGCCCTATTCTCCTGTAGAGTAGCCAACCCCTGGGCTATTGCCCTATTCTCCTGTAGAGTATTCAACCCCTGGGCTATTGCCCTATTCTCCTGTAGAGTAGCCAACCCCTGGGCTATTGCCCTATTCTCCTGTAGAGTAGCCAACCCCTGGGCTATTGCCCTATTCTCCTGTAGAGTAGCCAACCCCTGGGCTATTGCCCTATTCTCCTGTAGAGTATCCAACCCCTGGTGTATTGCCCTATTCTCCTGTAGAGTAGCCAACCCCTGGGCTATTGCCCTATTCTCCTGTAGAGTATTCAACCCCTGGGCTATTGCCCTATTCTCCTGTAGAGTAGCCAACCCCTGGGCTATTGCCCTATTCTCCTGTAGAGTAGCCAACCCCTGGGCTATTGCCCTATTCTCCTGTAGAGTAGCCAACCCCTGGGCTGTTGCCCTATTCTCCTGTAGAGTAGCCAACCCCTGGGCTGTTGCCCTATTCTCCTGTAGAGTAGCCAACCCCTGGGCTATTGCCCTATTCTCCTGTAGAGTATCCAACCCCTGGTCTATTGCCCTATTCTCCTGTAGAGTATCCAACCCCTGGGCTATTGCCCTATTCTCCTGTAGAGTAGCCAACCCCTGGGCTATTGCCCTATTCTCCTGTAGAGTAGCCAACCCCTGGGCTATTGCCCTATTCTCCTGTAGAGTAGCCAACCCCTGGGCTATTGCCCTATTCTCCTGTAGAGTATTCAACCCCTGGGCTATTGCCCTATTCTCCTGTAGAGTAGCCAATCCCTGGGCTATTACACTATTCTCCTGTAGAGTATTCAACCCCTGGGCTATTGCCCTATTCTCCTGTAGAGTAGCCAACCCCTGGGCTATTGCCCTATTCTCCTGTAGAGTAGCCAACCCCTGGGCTATTGCCCTATTCTCCTGTAGAGTATCCAACCCCTGGGCTATTGCCCTATTCTCCTGTAGAGTAGCCAACCCCTGGGCTGTTGCCCTATTCTCCTGTAGAGTAGCCAACCCCTGGGCTATTGCCCTATTCTCCTGTAGAGTAGCCAACCCCTGAGCTATTGCCCTATTCTCCTGTAGAGTATCCAACCCCTGAGCTATTGCCCTATTCTCCTGTAGAGTATCCAACCCCTGGGCTATTGCCCTATTCTCCTGTAGAGTAGCCAACCCCTGGGGTATTGCCCTATTCTCCTGTAGAGTATTCAACCCCTGGGCTATTGCCCTATTCTCCTGTAGAGTAGCCAACCCCTGGGCTATTGCCCTATTCTCCTGTAGAGTATCCAACCCCTGGGCTATTGCCCTATTCTCCTGTAGAGTATCCAACCCCTGGGCTGTTGCCCTATTCTCCTGTAGAGTATCCAACCCCTGGGCTATTGCCCTATTCTCCTGTAGAGTATCCAACCCCTGGGCTATTGCCCTATTCTCCTGTAGAGTATCCAACCCCTGGGCTATTGCCCTATTCTCCTGTAGAGTATCCAACCCCTGGGCTATTGCCCTATTCTCCTGTAGAGTATCCAACCCCTGGGCTATTGCCCTATTCTCCTGTAGAGTATCCAACCCCTGGGCTATTGCCCTATTCTCCTGTAGAGTATCCAACCCCTGGGCTATTGCTCTATTCTCTTGTAGAGTATCCAACCCCTGGGCTATTGCCCTATTCTCCTGTAGAGTAGCCAACCCCTGGGCTATTGCCCTATTCTCCTGTAGAGTAGCCAACCCCTGAGCTATTGCCCTATTCTCCTGTAGAGTATCCAACCCCTGAGCTATTGCCCAATTCTCCTGTAGAGTATCCAACCCCTGGGCTATTGCCCTATTCTCCTGTAGAGTAGCCAACCCCTGGGCTATTGCCCTGTTCTCCTGTAGAGTATTCAACCCCTGGGCTATTGCCCTATTCTCCTGTAGAGTAGCCAACCCCTGGGCTATTGCCCTATTCTCCTGTAGAGTATCCAACCCCTGGGCTATTGCCCTATTCTCCTGTAGAGTATCCAACCCCTGGGCTGTTGCCCTATTCTCCTGTAGAGTATCCAACCCCTGGGCTATTGCCCTATTCTCCTGTAGAGTATCCAACCCCTGGGCTATTGCCCTATTCTCCTGTAGAGTATCCAACCCCTGGGCTATTGCCCTATTCTCCTGTAGAGTATCCAACCCCTGGGCTATTGCCCTATTCTCCTGTAGAGTATCCAACCCCTGGGCTATTGCCCTATTCTCCTGTAGAGTATCCAACCCCTGGGCTATTGCCCTATTCTCCTGTAGAGTATCCAACCCCTGGGCTATTGCCCTATTCTCCTGTAGAGTATCCAACCCCTGGGCTATTGCCCTATTCTCCTGTAGAGTAGCCAACCCCTGGGCTATTGCCCTATTCTCCTGTAGAGTATCCAACCCCTGGGCTATTGCCCTATTCTCATGTAGAGTAGCCAACCCCTGGGCTATTGCCCTATTCTCCTGTAGAGTATCCAACCCCTGGGCTATTGCCCTATTCTCCTGTAGAGTATCCAACCCCTGGGCTATTGCCCTATTCTCCTGTAGAGTATACAACCCCTGGGCTATTGCCCTATTCTCCTGTAGAGTATCCAACCCCTGGGCTATTGCCCTATTCTCCTGTAGAGTATTTAACCCCTGGGCTATTGCCCTATTCTCCTGTAGAGTATCCAACCCCTGGGCTATTGCCCTATTCTCCTGTAGAGTATCCAACCCCTGGGCTATTGCCCTATTCTCCTGTAGAGTATCCAACCCCTGGGCTATTGCCCTATTCTCCTGTAGAGTATCAAACCCCTGGGCTATTGCCCTATTCTCCTGTAGAGTATCCAACCCCTGGGCTGTTGCCCTATTCTCCTGTAGAGTATCCAACCCCTGGGCTATTGCCCTATTCTCCTGTAGAGTAGCCAACCCCTGGGCTATTGCCCTATTCTCCTGTAGAGTATCCAACCCCTGGGCTATTGCCCTATTCTCCTGTAGAGTATCCAACCCCTGGGCTATTGCCCTATTCTCCTGTAGAGTATCCAACCCCTGGGCTATTGCCCTATTCTCCTGTAGAGTATCCTACCCCTGGGCTATTGCCCTATTCTCCTGTAGAGTATCAACCCCTGGGCTATTGCCCTATTCTCCTGTAGAGTAGCCAACCCCTGGGCTATTGCCCTATTCTCCTGTAGAGTATCCAACCCCTGGGCTATTGCCCTATTCTCCTGTAGAGTATCTAACCCCTGGGCTATTGCCCTATTCTCCTGTAGAGTATCCAACCCCTGGGCTATTGCCCTATTCTCCACCCTTCTCCTGAATATTAATGAAACAAACATGTAAAGTGTTTGGTCCAATGTTTCATGAGCTGAAATAAAAGATTCCAGAAATGTCCCTAATTCACAAAAAGATTACAGTATTTCTCTCAAATGTTGTGCGCAAATATGTTTACATCCTTGTTTTGTTGTTTTGTTTTATTTCACCTTTATTTAACCAGGTAGGCTAGTTGAGAACAAGTTCTCATTTACAACTGTGACCTGGCCAAGATAAAGCATAGCAATTCGACACATACAACAACACAGAGTTACACATAAACAAACGTACAGTCAATAACACAATAGAAAAATGTATGTACAGTGTTGGTGAGCATTTCTCCTTTGCCAAGATAATCCATCCACCTGACAGGTGTGGCATATCAAGAAGCTGACTAAACAGCATGATCATTACACAGGTGCACCTTGTGCTGGGGACAATAAAAGGCCACTCTAAAATGTGCAGTTTTGTCACACAACACAATGTGCCACAGATGCACGACCACATGTACACAATTCCTGGAAACTGAAAATGTCCCATTTCTTACATGCCCTGAATACTCACCAGACATTTCACCGATTGAGCATGTTTGGGATGCTCTGGATCGACTTGTACGACAGCGTGGTCTAGTTCCCGACAATATTCAGCAACTTCGCACAGTCATTGAAGATGAGTGGAACAACATTCCACAGGTTACATCCAACTTTATGTGAAGGAGATGTGTCGCGCTGCATGAGGCAAATGGTGGTCACACCAGTTACTGATTGGTTTTCTGATCCACGGCCCTACCTTTTATTTATGGTATTTATGGTATCTGTCGTTCTCCACTAACATCAAGGCGGTGACCCGATCCTGTAGGTTCATGCTCCACAACATTCGCAGAGTACGACCCTGCCTCACACAGGAAGCGGCGCAGGTCCTAGTCCAGGCACTTGTCATCTCCCGTCTGGATTACTGCAACTCGCTGTTGGCTGGGCTCCCTGCCTGTGCCATTAAACCCCTACAACTCATCCAGAACGCCGCAGCCCGTCTGGTGTTCAACCTTCCCAAGTTCTCTCACGTCACCCCGCTCCTCCGCTCTCTCCACTGGCTTCCAGTTGAAGCTCGCATCCGCTAAGACCATGGTGCTTGCCTACGGAGCTGTGAGGGGAACGGCACCTCCGTACCTTCAGGCTCTGATCAGGCCCTACACCCAAACAAGGGCACTGCGTTCATCCACCTCTGGCCTGCTCGCCTCCCTACCTCTGAGGAAGCACAGTTCCCGCTCAGCCCAGTCAAAACTGTTCGCTGCTCTGGCACCCCAATGGTGGAACAAGCTCCCTCACGACGCCAGGACAGCGGAGTCAATCACCACCTTCCGGAGACACCTGAAACCCCACCTCTTTAAGGAATACCTGGGATAGGATAAAGTAATCCTTCTACCCCCCCCCCCAAAAGATTTAGATGCACTATTGTAAAGTGGTTGTTCCACTGGATATCTTAAGGTGAATGCACCAATTTGTAAGTCGCTCTGGATAAGAGCGTCTGCTAAATGACTTAAATGTAAAATGTAAATGTAATGTATCTGTGACCAACAGATGCATATCTGTATTCCCAGTCGTGAAATCCATAGATTAGAGCCTCATTTATTTATTTAAATTGACAGATTTCCTTATATGAACTATAACTCAGTAAAATCTTTGAAATTGTTGCATGTTGCCTTTATATTTTTGTTCAGTGTACATAGTTTAGTTTTGCTCGGCTGCCGTTGAGACAGATATGTGGGTTCAGATACAACTTGTATGTTCAGCCATTTCAAATAGTTATTCACAGGTGAAATGAGTCCCAGGCAGGCAGCATCAGTGTTGGTGGATGCTGATTTAGTCATGGATATTCTGTCTCATTACACTGACATGTCAATCAACAGATACGCTACCGAACAGCAGTTACAACTGGCTCAAAGATGATGTTATGCAGATGTTTATCAAAACACACACACACACACACACACACACACACACACACAAATACACACACAAATACACACACACACACAGACACACACACACACACAGACACACACACACACACACACACACACACACACACACACACACACATACACACACACACACACACACACACATACATACACACACACACACACAGACACACACAGACACAGACACACACACACACACACACACACACACACACACACACACACACACACACACACACACACACACACACACACAGACACCCACACATACACACACACACACACACACACACGCACACACACACACACACACACACACACACACAGACACACACACATACACACACACACACACACACACAAATACACACACGCACACACACACACACACACACACACACACAAATACACACACGCACACACACACACAAATACACAAATACACACACACACACACAAATGCACACACACACACACAAATACACACCATCTCTCTATATCTACCTATCTCTCTCTCTCTCTCTCTCTCTCTCTAACATAAGAGGGGGAGGAGGAAAATGAGGAGGAGTGGAGGAGGAGGAGGGAGGAGGCGTAGGTGTAATATTCCATATATTCAAGATGAATAACAGAGAAATGTCCAGACAGATGAAGTTGATGGCTGTTCATCTAGAAACTCTGCATGGCTCACACACACACATTCAGTGGTTGACTAACGACCATAAACTGTAGTACTATGGATCCACCATGTGGTGAGGTATTAGGTGAGTGATGTCATAAACTGTAGTACTATGGATCCACCATGTGGTGAGGTATTAGGTGAGTGATGTCATAAACTGTAGTACTATGGATCCACCATGTGGTGAGGTGTTAGGTGAGTGATGTCATAAACTGTAGTACTATGGATCCACCATGTGGTGAGGTGTTAGGTGAGTGATGTCATAAACTGTAGTACTATGGATCCACCATGTGGTGAGGTGTTAGGTGAGTGATGTCATAAACTGTAGTACTATGGATCCACCATGTGGTGAGGTGTTAGGTGAGTGATGTCATAAACTGTAGTACTATGGATCCACCATGTGGTGAGGTGTTAGGTGAGTGATGTCATAAACTGTAGTACTATGGATCCACCATGTGGTGAGGTGTTAGGTGAGTGATGTCATAAACAGTTATCAATGCTACCTCACTGTCTAAACATCACAGGGAAGTAAATCCTGTAACCCTGGTAACAGATTGAATGTCTTGGTCTGTTGTTCAAGGCTCCGAATCTGTATTCCTGGTATAACGTCGCCATCCAGTGGACATGCGTGAGTGTTACTGGTGACAGTGTTACTAGTAGTGCCCCCCCCCACCGTGAATCACTGTTCATAATGCTGAAGTGAGGAGAAAAGGTCAAAATGCCCTTTAGGAAAAATGTGTCACTTTTTATGCCCTGGCTGAATAATGGTTGTTGGTTGCTGCAGCTGATTGTGGGCCTCCTTCTCACGAGATAACCTATGAAAGCCAGAAGTAAAGTGGGAAAACCCCAAATGTTACACACAGTAGCCACCTAATACAATAGGTATGTAACCGACTGTGTTTCAGGTTAATGTCATAACTCCACTACAGTAGGCTGCAGTGGAGGCTGGTCGGATGGGCTGTAGGAGGACGGGCTCATTGTAATGGGTGGAATGGAATTAATGAAACGGTATCAAACACATCAAACATATAGAAACCATTTTTGACTCTGTTCCATAAATTCCATTCCAGCCATTACACAGAGCCCGTCTTCCTATATAGCTCATCCCACCAGCCTCCACTGGTAGGCTGTCACCGCACCGTCACCACACCCATTTTCAAATGCCGTTTCAAATTCTAGTCAGAACTAGGAACTCGAAAATTTCCCGACTTGCTAACTTGTTGAAGTTATACACCTGCCACATTCAACGAATCAGCAAGTCGGGAATATCCGAGTTCCCTAGATCAGACTAGCATCTGAACGCACCGTATGTCTCAGAGGTCGGGGGCAGAAGTATGGAATTTCCCCAATTCTGCAACATGCGCCTCGGTAGCCTGGTAGTCTACATTCAGTCAATACCTCTGGTATTACATATGTAAAGCTAGCCACAATAAGGATTATCCACAACAGTGGAATTTGCCGTTTGCCTGCAAAATAAAAGTCTATAATTGAAAGTGAAAGTTTGGAATGTTGTTATATAAATTCAAAATCTGTTGAAATCGCAATGTGGGTGTATTAGACTTTAGAGTTGCACCGGTGGCATCCTTCTATTTCACTGCGCAGGCGCAGGCTTACCTATGGATTGTGGATCAATGAAACGGGACGTCTATCTACTCAGTGACACCCACAGAACTGTGAGTTTAAACAAATATTAGCGTCTTAGCTCTTATTGCGGGACTTCCCTAGTCAGCTCATTGAACGGATTGATAGTTGGTGTTTTTACAAACATTTTCCAATCCTCCCTCGACCAGCAACACGTGGCAGTGTTGTGGAAAAACTCAACAATTATACCCATTCCTAAAGCCTCTAATCCCTCTGTGCTGAATGCCTACCGCCATGTTGCCTTGACATCCTTAGTAATGAAATGCCTTGAGAAAATGGTGAAAAGTCATATCCTCAGCGCCACCCAGCAGTTCCTCGACCCATTTCACTTCGCCTATCAGCCCAGCAGAGGAGTTGATGATGCCATTCTTACTCTCCTCAACATGGTCTACAGACATCTAGAGGGTGTACTCTCCTCAACATGGTCTACAGACATCTAGAGGGTGTACTCTCCTCAACATGGTCTACAGACATCTAGAGGGTGTACTCTCCTCAACATGGTCTACATACATCTAGAGGGTGTACTCTCCTCAACATGGTCTACAGACATCTAGAGGGTGTACTCTCCTCAACATGGTCTACATACATCTAGAGGGTGTACTCTCCTCAACATGGTCTACATACATCTAGAGGGTGTACTCTCCTCAACATGGTCTATAGACATCTAGAGGGTGTACTCTCCTCAACATGGTCTACAGACATCTAGAGGGTGTACTCTCCTCAACATGGTCTACAGACATCTAGAGGGTGTACTCTCCTCAACATGGTCTACAGACATCTAGAGGGTGTACTCTCCTCAACATGGTCTACATACATCTAGAGGGTGTACTCTCCTCAACATGGTCTACAGACATCTAGAGGGTGTACTCTCCTCAACATGGTCTACAGACATCTAGAGGGTGTACTCTCCTCAACATGGTCTACATACATCGAGGGTGTACTCTCCTCAACATGGTCTACATACATCTAGAGGGTGTACTCTCCTCAACATGGTCTATAGACATCTAGAGGGTGTACTCTCCTCAACATGGTCTACAGACATCTAGAGGGTGTACTCTCCTCAACATGGTCTACAGACATCTAGAGGGTGTACTCTCCTCAACATGGTCTACAGACATCTAGAGGGTGTACTCTCCTCAACATGGTCTACAGACATCTAGAGGGTGTACTCTCCTCAACATGGTCTACAGACATCTAGAGGGTGTACTCTCCTCAACATGGTCTACATACATCTAGAGGGTGTACTCTCCTCAACATGGTCTACAGACATCTAGAGGGTGTACTCTCCTCAACATGGTCTACAGACATCTAGAGGGTGTACTCTCCTCAACATGGTCTACAGACATCTAGAGGGTGTACTCTCCTCAACATGGTCTACAGACATCTAGAGGGTGTACTCTCCTCAACATGGTCTACAGACATCCAGAGGGTGTACTCTCCTCAACATGGTCTACAGACATCTAGAGGGTGTACTCTCCTCAACATGGTCTATAGACATCTAGAGGGTGTACTCTCCGCAACATGGTCTATAGACATCTAGAGGGTGTACTCTCCTCAACATGGTCTACAGACATCTAGAGGGTGTACTCTCCTCAACATGGTCTACAGACATCTAGAGGGTGTACTCTCCTCAACATGGTCTATAGACATCTAGAGGGTGTACTCTCCTCAACATGGTCTACAGACATCTAGAGGGTGTACTCTCCTCAACATGGTCTACAGACATCTAGAGGGTGTACTCTCCTCAACATGGTCTATAGACATCTAGAGGGTGTACTCTCCTCAACATGGTCTACATACATCTAGAGGGTGTACTCTCCTCAACATGGTCTACAGACATCTAGAGGGTGTACTCTCCTCAACATGGTCTACAGACATCTAGAGGGTGTACTCTCCTCAACATGGTCTACATACATCTAGAGGGTGTACTCTCCTCAACATGGTCTACAGACATCTAGAGGGTGTACTCTCCTCAACATGGTCTACATACATCTAGAGGGTGTACTCTCCTCAACATGGTCTACAGACATCTAGAGGGTGTACTCTCCTCAACATGGTCTACATACATCTAGAGGGTGTACTCTCCTCAACATGGTCTACAGACATCTAGAGGGTGTACTCTCCTCAACATGGTCTACAGACATCTAGAGGGTGTACTCTCCTCAACATGGTCTATAGACATCTAGAGGGTGTACTCTCCTCAACATGGTCTACAGACATCTAGAGGGTGTACTCTCCTCAACATGGTCTTCAGACATCTAGAGGGTGTACTCTCCTCAACATGGTCTAAAGACATCTAGAGGGTGTGCTCTCCTCAACATGGTCTTTTGACATCTAGAGGGTGTACTCTCCTCAACATGGTCTACAGACATCTAGAGGGCGCCAAATCCCATGTTAGAGTTCTGTTTGTTGACTTTTCTTCTGCCTTCAACACAATCCAGCCTTACATTCTGGCACCGAGACTCATAAGGGGCATCTCCTTAGATGTGGGGCTGGTTTTGTGGCTGTTGGACTTCCTGAGCTAGAGGTCACAGTGTGTCAGGGTGGGTCCCCGCATGTCAGACTAAACGCACCACCAACACAGGCTCCCTACGGGAATGTATTATTGTCCCCACTCCTGTACATCTGGTAAACTAATAGTTGTACTAGTTCCCATCCTGACAGACACCTCGTTCTCTGATGACACTGCCTTGATCAGCCTGTTGTATGATGACGAGGAACATCATGACTCAGTCCTAAATGACTTGGTAGAGTGGTGTGACCAATCACACTTGGTCCTCAATACCAACAAGATCAAAGAGATGTGCATAGACTTCAGGAAGCTAACAACACCTACCTCTGTAACATCTATCAGAGGTCAGAATATAGAGCTTGTAGAGGAATACACATATATGGGTGTCCTCTTAGACAATACGCTTCAGTGGAGTAAATATACAGACCTGATCTATAATACGCTTCAGTGGAGTAAATATACAGACCAGATCTATAATACGCTTCAGTGGAGTAAATATACAGACCTGATCTATAATAAGCTTCAGTGGAGTAAATATACAGACCTGATCTATAATACGCTTCAGTGGAGTAAATATACAGACCTGATCTATAATACGCTTCAGTGGAGTAAATATACAGACCTGATCTATAATACGCTTCAGTGGAGTAAATATACAGACCTGATCTATAATACGCTTCAGTGGAGTAAATATACAGACCTAATCTATAATACGCTTCAGTGGAGTAAATATACAGACCTGATCTATAATACGCTTCAGTGGAGTAAATATACAGACCTGATCTATAATACGCTTCAGTGGAGTAAATATACAGACCTGATCTACAATACGCTTCAGTGGAGTAAATATACAAACCAGATCTATAATACGCTTCAGTGGAGTAAATATACAGACCAGATCTATAATACGCTTCAGTGGAGTAAATATACAGACCAGATCTACAATACGCTTCAGTGGAGTAAATATACAGACCAGATCTATAATACGCTTCAGTGGAGTAAATATACAGACCAGATCTATAATACGCTTCAGTGGAGTAAATATACAGACCTGATCTATAATACGCTTCAGTGGAGTAAATATACAGACCTGATCTATAATACGCTTCAGTGGAGTAAATATACAGACCAGATCTATAATATGCTTCAGTGGAGTAAATATACAGACCTGATCTATAATAAGCTTCAGTGGAGTAAATATACAGACCTGATCTATAATACGCTTCAGTGGAGTAAATATACAGACCTGATCTATAATACGCTTCAGTGGAGTAAATATACAGACCAGATCTATAATACGCTTCAGTGGAGTAAATATACAGACCAGATCTATAATACGCTTCAGTGGAGTAAATATACAGACCTGATCTATAATACGCTTCAGTGGAATAAATATACAGACCAGATCTATAATACGCTTCAGTGGAGTAAATATACAGACCAGATCTATAATACGCTTCAGTGGAATAAATATACAGCCCAGATCTACAATACGCTTCAGTGGAGTAAATATACAGACCTGATCTATAATACGCTTCAGTGGAGTAAATATACAGACCTAATCTATAATACGCTTCAGTGGAGTAAATATACAGACCTGATCTATAATACGCTTCAGTGGAGTAAATATACAGACCTGATCTATAATACGCTTCAGTGGAGTAAATATACAGACCTGATCTACAATACGCTTCAGTGGAGTAAATATACAAACCAGATCTATAATACGCTTCAGTGGAGTAAATATACAGACCAGATCTATAATACGCTTCAGTGGAGTAAATATACAGACCAGATCTACAATACGCTTCAGTGGAGTAAATATACAGACCAGATCTATAATACGCTTCAGTGGAGTAAATATACAGACCTGATCTATAATACGCTTCAGTGGAGTAAATATACAGACCTGATCTATAATACGCTTCAGTGGAGTAAATATACAGACCAGATCTATAATATGCTTCAGTGGAGTAAATATACAGACCTGATCTATAATAAGCTTCAGTGGAGTAAATATACAGACCTGATCTATAATACGCTTCAGTGGAGTAAATATACAGACCTGATCTATAATACGCTTCAGTGGAGTAAATATACAGACCAGATCTATAATACGCTTCAGTGGAGTAAATATACAGACCAGATCTATAATACGCTTCAGTGGAGTAAATATACAGACCTGATCTATAATACGCTTCAGTGGAATAAATATACAGACCAGATCTATAATACGCTTCAGTGGAGTAAATATACAGACCAGATCTATAATACGCTTCAGTGGAATAAATATACAGCCCAGATCTACAATACGCTTCAGTGGAGTAAATATACAGACCAGATCTATAATACGCTTCAGTGGAGTAAATATACAGACCTGATCTATAATACGCTTCAGTGGAGTAAATATACAGACCAGATCTATAATACGCTTCAGTGGAGTAAATATACAGACCTGATCTATAATACGCTTCGGTGGAGTAAATATACAGACCTGATCTATAATACGCTTCAGTGGAGTAAATATACAGACCAGATCTACAATACGCTTCAGTGGAGTAAATATACAGACCTGATCTACAATAAGCTTCAGTGGAGTAAATATACAGACCTGATCTATAATACGCTTCAGTGGAGTAAATATACAGACCAGATCTATAATACGCTTCAATGGAATAAATATACAGACCAGATCTACAATATGCTTCAGTGGAGTAAATATACAAACCAGATCTATAATACGCTTCAGTGGAATAAATATACAGAATATACAGACACCCCCGGCAGGAATAACAGAACTAGAAAATAATTTGTGCCAGTGGTGATATCCCTCCTAAACAGCTCAGGTTAATGTACCTATCCACCCAGTAAAGCCAGCAGGCTAGTCTCTTTTATCGGTATATACTGTATGTAAAGTTATGAATTTTGTGTTGTCAACTGTATTTGAACTTTAGACATGTACATGATACTGTCAGTAGCGTCAGTAATGTAACGTAACTGGTCATCTCAATGTGGCTCATTTCACAGTGGTTTCAGAGTCCCACAATCTTCCAGACCTATGATACTAATCTTTATGTCAACTCTTCACAGTTGTGACTAGGGAGGTGATTTCCCAGCAGGCAAAGTCCTGCAATAAGAGCTACAACACTAATATTGGTGTAAACTCTTGATAGTTGTGTTCTGTGGGTGTCCCGGAGTAGACTGATACCCCATTTCATTTATTCACAATACAATAAAAGTTCCTTATTGAACGCGATTCAAATGGTTACCAATAGTTGAATCATGCCCATATTTTGGACTAGATAATGCTAAACAAGGTTGGAATGTTGTTATATAAATTCAACAACAACAAAAAACAATAATGAATGAATTAGAAAATCTGTTGAAATAGCACTGTTAGATGTATTAGACCTTAGAATTGCATTGGGGACATAGTTATATCTCAACAAATTTTCTAAACTATGCTACTTTAATTAATACCATGGTGCTACTGTGGTATGTTCATTAATACAGTGAAATATAAGTATGCCCCCAATGCAATTCTAAGCTCTAATACATCTAACAGTGCTATTTCAACAGATTTTCTAATTCTTTCATTATTGTTTTTTTTTAATCGCGTTCAATAAGGAACTTTTATTTTGAAGGCGAACCGTAAATGAAACTTTCGTGGCTAGTCTTTATTGTGGCTAGCTTCACATAGGTCAGATTCCTGATGATAATAACGTTGTAGCTCAGTCGCAGTTGAGATGGACTCCTCTATGTACTTGTATGATGTCCCCCCAGTTTTCATTGAGACGTTTTGTAAGATAATCGACAGCGGTGATGACAGCCTCGGATGGCGCGGGCTCGGTGAGTAATGTGAACAAAGAAAAGTGTTACTTTCTGTGCGTTTAAACTGAATGATTATGGGTTTACCTAAACGGAAGTGTTGTGTACACTGTGGTACAGATTGTGTAGATTACATTTTACCGATCTCTTCTGTGATAAATTCACATTCAGTTTTTTCCCACCGCACTATGTACCGCTGTTAGTTTATAGCACATAGTATAATGTCACTATAACATCGGCAGACTGGGACAAAAATGTACAGTAGCGCTGGTATTTTAGCTACAGCAGCTCACATCACATCACTGCTCCATAAACCCTTTTCGAGGGCATTTGCCTCTTGCTTGTTCTCCCCTTCAAAATGTACCATGGTACTACTGTGCTACTTTCATTAATAACATGGTACTACTATGCTACTTCCGTTAATACCATGGTACTACTATGCTACTTTCATTAATACCATGGTACTACTATGCTACTTTCATTAATAACATGGTACTACTATGCTACTTCCGTTAATACCATGGTACTACTATGCTACTTTCATTAATACCATGGTACTACTATGCTACTTTCATTAATAACATGGTACTACTATGCTACTTTCATTAATAACATGGTACTACTATGCTACTTTCATTAACACCATGGTACTACTATGGTACTTTCATTAATAACATGGTACTACTATGGTACTTTCATTAATAACATGGTACTACTATGGCACTTTCGTTAATACCATGGTACTACTGTGGTACTTTCATTAATACCATGATACTTCTATGCTACTTTCATTAATAACATGGTACTACTATGGTACTTTCACTTATACCATGGTACTACTGTGGTACTTTCATTAATACCATGGTACTACGGTGGTACTTTCATTAATACCATGATACTTCTATGCTACTTTCATTAATACCATGATACTACTGTGGTACTTTCACTTATACCATGGTACTACTATGGTACTTTCATTAATACTATGGTACTACTGTGGTACTTTCATTAATACCATGATACTTCTATGCTACTTTCATTAATACCATGGTACTACTGTGGTACTTTCATTAATACATGGTACTACTGTGGTACTTTCATTAATACATGGTACTACTGTGGTACTTTCATTAATACCATACAGACAATACAGCCACATTACCCTAACTCTGTTTATACAGGAGCCTCGGTTATGAGGTTTGCATGTAATTCTTGTATAAAATGAATGAGTAAAGATGAAACTATTTGTGAAATGATATAATGTGATGTTAAACCTTTAATGTGAGAGAATTGTACTCCCTTTAAAGTTTAACTACGTCATTGACCACGCCCCCGTGAGCACAGACATGATCTGGCGTCATGGAAACGCCTTTTCTATGGTTACGAATAAAAAACCCTCCTAAGAAAATCCTCTTCAGACTGAGCAAACCCTCAGCGTGAGCTGTGATTGCAAATAGTTTAGACCACAAAAACCTCAGTGTAAACTAAGGTTGCAATGGTTGTTGAATTCCTAACCATACCACGTGGAGCATTGGCTACACGTCTGGAAATGGTTCAACGGAGACTATCGTTCCCTACAGAATAAGAGCAAATCTTAGATACTAATTACTAGTCTGCAGCTAGAAATGATGTAAACCTGGGACGAGAATACCGACAACCGCCGAAACATCTATCTATGAGAACATTTCTAAATGGTACTCTGAAGTATCCATTCTAACCACAAAAGACTTCAGGGAAACAGAAAGAGAGACATGAACTCTCCAGCAGACGGACTGATGATTCCAACAGAGATCACAACGACACATTGGTGTAAATATATATTGATTGCAATTATTCCAGAATGAGTGAGCGTTCATGTGCAAGGGATTAGCATTTCAATTAATATAATTATCAATTGTGTAGTGATCCCTTTAGTCTTTCCTGCTCTCTCAGTCCACACCCACTTCCCTTTGTCCACCAAGCCGTCATATCAGCTTAGCCCACTAGGGAATCTTCCCTATCCTTGTTAGTAACATATATCTACTGTTTGTTTGTTTATGCATTTCTGTGATTATTTAGTTAGTAAATAAATTATTAACCCAATTGGTGTATGATTTATACAGTGAGGGAAAAAAGTATTTCATCCCCTGCTGATTTTGTACGTTTGCCCACTGACAAAGAAATTATCAGTCTATAATTTTAATGGGAGGTTTATTTGAACAGTGAGAGACAGAATAACAACAAAAACATCCAGAAAAAAACGCATTTCAAAAATGTTATAAATTGATTGGCATTTTAATGAGGGAAATAAGTATTTGACCCCCTCTCAATCAGAAAGATTTCTGGCTCCCAGGTGTCTTTTATACAGGTAAAGAGCTGAGATTAGGAGCACACTCTTGAAGGGAGTGCTCCCAATCTCAGCTTGTTACCTGTATAAAAGACACCTGTCCACAGAAGCAATCAATCAAATTCCAAACTCTCCACCATGGCCAAGACCAAAGAGCTCTCCAAGGATGTCAGGGACAAGATTGTGGAGCTACACAAGGCTGGAATGGGCTACAAAATCATCGCCAAGCAGCTTGGTGAGAAGGTGACAACAGTTGGTGCGATTATTCGCAAATGGAAGAAACACAAAATAACTGTCAATCTCCCTCGGTCTGGGGCTCCATGCAAGATCTCACCTCGTGGAGTTGCAATGATCATGAGAACGGTGAGGAATCAGCCCAGAACTACATGGGAGGATCTTGTCAATGATCTCAAGGCAGCTGGGACCATAGTCACCAAGAAAACAATTGGTAACACACTACGCCGTGAAGGACTGAAATCCTGCAGCGCCCGCAAGGTCCCCCTGCTCAAGAAAGCACATATACATGCCCGTCTGAAGTTTGCCAATGAACATCTGAATGATTCAGAGGACAACTGGGTGAAAGTGTTGTGGTCAGATGAGACCAAAATGGAGCTCTTTGACATCAACTCAACTCGCCGTGTTCGGAGGAGGAGGAATGCTGCCTATGACCCCAAGAACACCATCCCCACGTCAAACATGGAGGTGGAAACATTATGCTTTGGGGGTGTTTTTCTGCTAAGGGGACAGGACAACTTCACCGCATCAAAGGGACGATGGACGGGGCCATGTACCGTCAAATCTTGGGTGAGAACCTCCTTCCCTCAGCCAGGGCATTGAAAATGGGTCGTGGATGGGTATTCCAGCATGACAATGACCCAAAACACACGGCCAAGGCAACAAAGGAGTGGCTCAAGAAGAAGCCCATTAAGGTCCTGGAGTGGCCTAGCCAGTCTCCAGACCTTAATCCCATAGAAAATCTGTGGAGGGAGCTGAAGGTTCGAGTTGCCAAACGTCATGACGCCTTGAAACCTTAATGACTTGGAGAAGATCTGCAAAGAGGAGTGGGACAAAATCCCTCCTGTGATGTGTGCAAACCTGGTGGCCAACTACAAGAAACGTCTGACCTCTGTGATTGCCAACAAGGGTTTTGCCACCAAGTACTAAGTCATGTTTTGCAGAGGGGTCAAATACTTATTTCCCTCATTAAAATGCAAATCATTTTATAACATTTTTGACATGCGTTTTTCTGGATTTTTTTGTTGTTATTCTGTCTCTCACTGTTCAAATAAACCTACCATTAAAATTATAGACTGGTCATTTCTTTGTCAATGGGCAAATGTACAAAATCAGCAGGGGATCAAATACTTTTTTCCCTCACTGTAGAGGACCATTGGCTTATGTTACCTTAATAAATGATAGTGCATGTCATGTTCCCGCTGCCCACTAAGCTGGGTTTAATATTAGTCATCATATACAGCCAAAACATTAAGGAACTGGCAGTACATCTGTGTCAAAGTCTCTTTTCCTCTCGTTTTTTTCTATTTAATTCAATATAAAACCATCTGTGTTTGTCATAGAAAGATGGGACTAGTTTCTGTGGATGGGACAGATTTCCAGCATTGTGCTTCATTTGAAGCAAGCAGTGATGGGCCCTCCCGATGAGCAAATTACATTTCAGACGGGACTTTCCAGCCTCCGATGGCGGTGGATATGCGATGGAATCCGACACCGGAGTCCCTAGTCACTGCAGTTAAATGTGATCTATTTTATTGACAAGTCAAGTGGCCACTTTAACAATGGAAACACATGTCATCAAAGATGGAAGGCAGGCGTGGAAAGTGAGATAAGGTAGGACCCCTCTAGCCAATGAGGGGCCAGATACATGGCTCTTCCTCTCTGCTACAGATCAGAAACCCTCGTTGCCTTGCCGGCTGAAGAGACTATTTTATACAATATACAGCCAAAATATGAGGCCTAACTGGCAACAGTAGGATGATCTGTGTCAGTGTGCGTGAGTCTTCCTCTGTATTCTGCCTATCTCAACTGCACCACTGTTCTCTGCAGCTCTCGGACCAGCACAACCAGAACTTTTAGCAAATAAGTGGGTTCATTTCAGACATTTAGCAACATCAGCACAACATGTCTTCTTTTGGTCTCAAACTGTTTCAGCACCACCTTTCTGTTTTCATGATCCATGATTTCCTGTTCTGACAGAGAGCTGGTCTCACTAATAAGTGACTGACAGAGAGCTGGTCTCACTGATAAGTGACTGACAGAGAGCTGGTCTCACTGATAAGTGACTGACAGAGAGCTGGTCTCACTGATAAGTGACTGACAGAGAGCTGGTCTCTTTGATAAGTGACTGACAGAGAGCTGGTCTCACTGATAAGTGACTGACAGAGAGCTGGTCTCACTGATAAGTGACTGACAGAGAGCTGGTCTCACTGATAAGTGACTGACAGAGAGCTGGTCTCTTTGATAAGTGACTGACAGAGAGCTGGTCTCACTGATAAGTGACTGACAGAGAGCTGGTCTCTTTGATAATGTGCGTTTGACTTTGAATGTGAATTTGCTCCACCTCAGCTCAGCCAATCAGAAAACTGGCCTGACCCATCTTGGTAGGGGAGCCAGCCATTGCTCACTGGTCAGCCAAATGCTCAGTATAGATTATTATGACAACAGAGAAATTGCGCAAAAGTCATATAAAAACACCGGCCGTGTCATTTTTAAAATATTAAAAAAAAAATATATATATATATATTTGGGTCAATTTCCACCAGCCCACCTCGTTAAAAGATGGTCCGGCCCTTCTGGCATTTGCCAGAATTGCCAGACGGCCAATTCGCCCATGCACTTTAAGAACGTGCTTCCTGTTGTAAATATGTTTATTTCTCTACTTTATCTATCCCCCTTCAGCTGCGCGTATTGTGCCAAGTTGGATGGAGGTGCGACGCACTGAGAGGCTGGAGGCAATAGGCAAGAGCCCCACGCGAGAACTCATCTGGTCGTGGGCGCAACAGAACAAAACGGTTGGGGACCTTGTGAATGTGTTGGAGGATATGGGTCACTACAGAGCTCTACAGCTCTTTAACCCTCAAGGTAAGGGACTAGATTAGACTATATGACGGTGCAGTTTGTGTCAGTTTCGTATAGCATTCTACACCTCATGGCTTCTACAACTGTAGCTTGTTTTTCCACTGAAGCAAACCCTTTGGTTTCACTTCTGTAATGTCATTGTTGTGTAAACTTCCTCTATTCGTGTGCAAGCACTCAACACTGTCAACAAAACATTTAGCAATCTGTCATTTTCAGTGTCCTGCTACACTAATGGTTGATAATGTAGGTCTATGTTATTAGTGGTTAATAAAACAGTGAAATGTTGTCCTTTTAGAAACACAGTATTCCTTTCCCAACAGTGGACCATCAAAGAGCAGCAGGGATAACCCCTCCCCTCCCCAGTCACCCGCGGTAGGCTACTAGTTATGTTATGATATATCTATTAATCAAACCCCTCCCCAGTCACCCGCGGTAGGCTACTAGTTATGTTATGATATATCTATTAATCAAACCCCTCCCCAGTCACCCGCGGTAGGCTACTAGTTATGTTATGATATATCTATTAATCAAACCCCCTCCCCAGTCACCCGCGGTAGGCTACTTGTTATGTCATGATATATCTATTAATCAAACCCCTCCCCTCCCCAGTCACCCGCGGTAGGCTACTAGTTATGTTATGATATATCTATTAATCAAACCCCTCCCCTCACCAGTCACCTGCGGTGGGCTACTAGTTATGTCATGATATATCTATTAATCAAACCCCTCCCCAGTCACCCGCGGTAGGCTACTAGTCATGTCATGATATATCTATTAATCAAACCCCTCCCCTCCCCAGTCACCCGCGGTAGGCTACTAGTTATGTCATGATATATCTATTAATCAAACCCCTCCCCTCCCCAGTCACCCGCGGTAGGCTACTAGTTATGTCATGATATATCTATTAATCAAACCCCTCCCCTCCCCAGTCACCCATCGTAGGCTACTAGTTATGTCATGATATATCTATTAATCAAACCCCTCCCCTCCTCAGTCACCCGCGGTAGGCTACTAGTTATGTCATGATATATCTATTAATCAAACCCCTCCCCTCCCCAGTCACCCGCGGTAGGCTACTAGTTATGTCATGATATATCTATTAACCAAACCCCTCCCCTCCCCAGTCACCCGCGGTAGGCTACTAGTTATGTCATGATATATCTATTAATCAAACCCCTCCCCTCCTCAGTCACCCGTGGTAGACAACTAGTTATGTCATGATATATCAATTAATCAAAACCCTCCCCTCTTCAGTCACCCACGGTAGGCTACTAGTTATGTCATGATATATCTATTAATCAAACCCCTCCCCTCCCCAGTCACCCGCGGTAGGCTACTAGTTATGTCATGATATATCTATTAATCAAACCCCTCCCCAGTCACCCGCGGTAGGCTACTAGTTATGTCATGATATATCTATTAATCAAACCCCTCCCCTCCTCAGTCACCCACGGTAGGCTACTAGTTATGTCATGATATATCTATTAATCAAACCCCTCCCCTCCTCAACCGTGGTAGGCTACTAGTCATGTCATGATATATCTATTAATCAAACCCCCTCCTCAGTCACCCGTGATAGGCTCCTAGTCATGATCACCCTATTATGTTATGACCCATGTAGTTTGTGTTGAACTTGAAATGAATAATCGCCCTTTTATAGAGACGAGTCATTTTCACCTTAATGAATGTATGAAAGTGTGTCTCATATGGGTCCCTGTTGTCTACGTAGGCTAGTCCATGTGTCACCCTGTAATTCATCCTTTGTTACACTGTAATAACTGTTGTCTACGTAGGCTAGTCCATGTGTCACCCTGTAATTCATCCTTTGTTACACTGTAATAACTGTTGTGTGTTCCATGTTGTGTGTGTTTTTGTCATCATGTCCTGTTTTCTCAGTCACCCCCACCTGACAGTGAGTCAACCCAACCTGGTTGGAACCAGTCTAATTATCATGTGTCTGGTGAAGGTACTTGACTGAAAGGTTGCTGAGCCGACAGTGAAAAACTGCCCGTGTGCCCTTGAACAAGGCACTTAACCCTAATTTGTTCCAGGGGCGCCGTACTACTACCTTGTAAAACAATACATTACACTACACCTATCCGATGTATGTGACAATGTTATTATTCTTTTGATTTTGTATGTCTTGTCCACCTGTTAATATTTCTAATGAGATGAATACATTAGATTGCTGAGTCATTTCATTGTTTCAGTAGGAATTGTATTCATCATGCAATGTTAGTACTTCTATCACATGTTCATGTTGGGTCATCAAAACATCACACCTCATCAAAACATCACACCTCATCAAAACATCACACCTCATCAAAACATCACACCTCATCAAAACATCACACCTCATCAAAACATCACACCTCATCAAAACATCACACCTCATCAAAACATCACACCGCATCAAAACATCACACCTCATCAAAACATCACACCTCATCAAAACATCACACCTCATCAAAACATCACACCGCAGCATCTGTTGAGATGGTCCCTAGATACAACAGACTGATGTGTTGAGATGGTCCCTAGTTACAACAGACTGATGTGTTGAGATGGTCCCTAGATACAACAGACTGATGTGTTGAGATGGTCCCTAGATACAACAGACTGATGTGTTGAGATGGTCCCTAGATACAACAGACTGATGTGTTGAGATGGTCCCTAGATACAACAGACTGATGTGTTGAGATGGTCCCTAGATACAACAGACTGATGTGTTGAGATGGTCCCTAGATACAACAGACTGATGTGTTGAGATGGTCCCTAGATACAACAGACTGATGTGTTGAGATGGTCCCTAGATACAACAGACTGATGTGTTGAGATGGTCCCTAGATACAACAGACTGATGTGCTGAGATGGTCCCTAGATACAACAGACTGATGTGTTGAGATGGTCCATAGATACAACAGACTGATGTGTTGAGATGGACCCTAGATACAACAGACTGATGTGTTGAGATGGTCCCTAGATACAACAGACTGATGTGCTGAGATGGTCCCTAGATACAACAGACTGATGTGTTGAGATGGTCCCTAGATACAACAGACTGATGTGTTGAGATGGTCCCTAGATACAACAGACTGATGTGTTGAGATGGTCCCTAGATACAACAGACTGATGTGTTGAGATGGACCCTAGATACAACAGACTGATGTGTTGAGATGGTCCCTAGATACAACAGACTGATGTGTTGAGATGGTCCATAGATACAACAGACTGATGTGTTGAGATGGACCCTAGATACAACAGACTGATGTGTTGAGATGGTCCCTAGATACAACAGACTGATGTGTTGAGATGGTCCCTAGATACAACAGACTGATGTGTTGAGATGGTCCCTAGATACAACAGACTGATGTGTTGAGATGGTCCCTAGATACAACAGACTGATGTGTTGAGATGGTCCCTAGATACAACAGACTGATGTGTTGAGATGGTCCCTAGATACAACAGACTCATGAATAATATTGATGGCATTATGCGGAACGTCCAATGAGAGGAAGCTTCTGAGAGGTATCCAATTCCCTATTTCACTTCCCTTTTTATTTCGTGGTTTCACTGACGACCAGTATCATAGGGTGCAACCCAAATGGGCACCCTATTCCCTAAATAGTGCCCATGGGTCAAAAGTAGTCCACTATGTAGGGAATAGGGTGCTGTTTGGGACGTAACCATACGGCTCATTGAACATGTGTAAAAGTACTAGTGAGAATGCTGAGGTTTTTCCTCGTTTCTCTGCGTCTGTTCTAAGTATTCTCACCTTGTTGCTAGGTAGAAACCACAGGCTTAGTGTTTTGACCTTGTTTCTCGGTAGAAACCACAGGCTTAGTGTTTTCACTTTGTTGCTAGGTAGAAACCACCGGCTTAGTGTTTTGATCTTGTTTCTCGGTAGAAACCACAGGCTTAGTGTTTTCACTTTGTTGCTAGGTAGAAACCACAGGCTTGTGATCACCTACTCAGACGTCATAGAGGGAACTAGACATTTTCACCAGGACATGAAGATCTCTGAGGGCAGCTTCTCTGCTGTCTACAGAGCGGTAAAGGGAAATGAAACCTTCGCTGTCAAGCTCTTTAAGCAGGTACTGACACTCCCACTCCATACCGTGCTCCATTTATAAAAGTCATCTTTTCAAAATGGCCCTGGCTTGATGGAGATTAAATATAATAAAGGTCATTATTCAACTAGAGAGACATTTATTTGGTTATGTGCTTCAAAAGGACTGAGGACGTACACAACACAGTTCAAGTGTTTGTTGGTCTTCTTCGTTGGTCTGTACAGGTGCAGAAAGCCTCATGGAGGAAGTTGTGGGATCTATTCAGGAGAGAGATGGAAGTTCATCATCTGTATGTCTAACTACTCCATTCATCCTCCATTTTAGATTGTTTCTGTATGTCTAACTACTCCATTCATCCTCCATTTTAGATTGTTTCTGTATGTCTACCTACTCCATTCATCCTCCATTTTAGATGGTTTCTGTATGTCTACCTACTCCATTCATCCTCCATTTTAGATTGTTTCTGTATGTCTACCTACTGCATTCATCCTCCATTTTAGATTGTTTTTCTGTATGTCTACCTACTCCATTCATCCTCCATTTTAGATTGTTTCTGTATGTCTACCTACTCCATTCATCCTCCATTTTAGATTGTTTCTGTCTTTTACTAATCATCAAATCTGCCTGTTTATCCTTCAGCTACCAGCATCCTAACATCTTAGAGCTGTTGGGTTGTTACTCTGATGGGGATCGTTACTGGCTGGTATACCCTTACCTTCCCAACGGATCACTGTTCCACAGACTGCATGACCAGGTGAGATGTTCTATTCTATACCCCCTACCTTCCCAACGGATCACTGTTCCACAGACTGCATGACCAGGTGAGATGTTCTATTCTATACCCCCTACCTTCCCAACGGATCACTGTTCCAGACTGCATGACCAGGTGAGATGTTCTATTCTATACCCCCTACCTTCCCAACGGATCACTGTTCCACAGACTGCATGACCAGGTGAGATGTTCTATTCTATACCCCCTACCTTCCCAACGGATCACTGTTCCACAGACTGCATGACCAGGTGAGATGTTCTATTCTATACCCCCTACCTTCCCAACGGATCACTGTTCCACAGACTGCATGACCAGGTGAGATGTTCTATTCTATACCCCCTACCTTCCCAACGGATCACTGTTCCACAGACTGCATGACCAGGTGAGATGTTCTATTCTATACCCCCTACCTTCCCAACGGATCACTGTTCCACAGACTGCATGACCAGGTGAGATGTTCTATTCTATACCCCCTACCTTCCCAACGGATCACTGTTCCACAGACTGCATGACCAGGTGAGATGTTCTATTCTATACCCCCTACCTTCCCAACGGATCACTGTTCCACAGACTGCATGACCAGGTGAGATGTTCTATTCTATACCCCCTACCTTCCCAACGGATCACTGTTCCACAGACTGCATGACCAGGTGAGATGTTCTATTCTATACCCCCTACCTTCCCAACGGATCACTGTTCCACAGACTGCATGACCAGGTGAGATGTTCTATTCTATACCCCCTACCTTCCCAACGGATCACTGTTCCACAGACTGCATGACCAGGTGAGATGTTCTATTCTATACCCCCTACCTTCCCAACGGATCACTGTTCCACAGACTGCATGACCAGGTGAGATGTTCTATTCTATACCCCCTACCTTCCCAACGGATCACTGTTCCACAGACTGCATGACCAGGTGAGATGTTCTATTCTATACCCCCTACCTTCCCAACGGATCACTGTTCCACAGACTGCATGACCAGGTGAGATGTTCTATTCTATACCCCCTACCTTCCCAACGGATCACTGTTCCACAGACTGCATGACCAGGTGAGATGTTCTATTCTATACCCCCTACCTTCCCAACGGATCACTGTTCCACAGACTGCATGACCAGGTGAGATGTTCTATTCTATACCCCCTACCTTCCCAACGGATCACTGTTCCACAGACTGCATGACCAGGTGAGATGTTCTATTCTATACCCCCTACCTTCCCAACGGATCACTGTTCCACAGACTGCATGACCAGGTGAGATGTTCTATTCTATACCCCCTACCTTCCCAACGGATCACTGTTCCACAGACTGCATGACCAGGTGAGATGTTCTATTCTATACCCCCTACCTTCCCAACGGATCACTGTTCCACAGACTGCATGACCAGGTGAGATGTTCTATTCTATACCCCCTACCTTCCATTTTATTCTACTAAACTACTATTCTATTCTATTTCAATGCCAAACATATCAGTGTATCTGTCTCTGTGGTGGACAGACTGTATGGTAGTAGGTGTATTGATGTTTAAATGCTAACATGTCTCCCCTCCTGCATCTCTCTGTAGAACGTAGTGCCTCTCTCATGGCAGGAGCGTCTGGACATCATCAAGGGGACGGCTAAGGCTGTACATCACCTACACATGGCCCAGCCCTGCACTGTGGTCTGTGGTAACATCACAAGGTACCAGCTCAAACCCCTAGTCAATAACATAACAAGGTACCAGCTCAAACCCCTAGTCAATAACATAACAAGGTACCAGCTCAAACCCCTAGTCAATAACATAACAAGGTACCAGCTCAAACCCCTAGTCAATAACATAACAAGGTACCAGCTCAAACCCCTAGTCAATAACATAACAAGGTACCAGCTCAAACCCCTAGTCAATAACATAACAAGGTACCAGCTCAAACCCCTAGTCAATAACATAACAAGGTACCAGCTCAAACCCCTAGTCAATAACATAACAAGGTACCAGGTCAAACCCCTAGTCAATAACATAACAAGGTACCAGGTCAAACCCCTAGTCAATAACATAACAAGGTACCAGTTCAAACCCCTAGTCAATAACATAACAAGGTACCAGCTCAAACCCTTAATCTAGTCACTCACCTCACCCCCTTTCACCCCCTAGCCTAGTGGTTAGTGCGTTGGACTAGTAACCGGAAGGTTGCAAGATCAAATCCCCGAGCTGACAAGGTTCCTAGGCCATCATTGTAAATAAGAATTAGTTGTTTACTGACTTGCCTAGTTAAGTAAAGGTTCAATTAGAAAAATACAAATGTCAGGGTCTTGGTGAATGATGGGACCAGGAAAGAGACAGACTTTTTTTTAAAGCATTGGTTTTAGCATAGCATAACACAGCATATCACAGTATAACATAGCCTAGCCTAGCGTAACACAGCATATCACAGTATAACATAGCCTAGCCTAGCATAACACATTTCCAAAGATCCCTGTCACACCTGAGTTCCAAAGCGTATTCTCTCTGTGTAGTTCTAACATACTGCTGGACGAGCAGCTGCAGCCCAAGCTGTCTGATTTTGGGACGGCCCGTCTCAGACCCCACTCTGTCAGTCAGAGCTGCACCGTTACCTTGGATACGACCTTCGGAACCCTGGGCTACCTGCCGGAGGAATACATCCGAGACGGAAAGCTGTCCGTCAGTCTGGACGTGTTCAGCTTAGGAGTGGTGAGTTAGTGAACACTTGACAAAAAATGCTCTGAAACATATTTTTGACAAAACAATCCTCTTTCAACAGACGTGGTCTTTGTCAGCTACTTGCGACTAATACTAGATAAACTGATCTGAATGCCAGAACATAGCTGTTTGTGAATTGATTGGATGTCTATGACCAGAACCTGTTAATAAGAACCTTTTTCTTCTTTAGGTTATAATGGAAATATTAACGGGACGGAAGGTTAGAGAGGAGACTCCTAAACACACCCTGCTGGTGAGACTAGAATTACATTTTCGTACTTTCGGAAATTGCACATTGATTTGAAATGCTTGCAAACACATGAAATAATGCTGGATTGCTGGATACATGCAGTCTGGTTCATCCTACCTCCCTCCCATCCAGAGAGACGTCCTAAGTGGAGAGGTGGAGGACACTGGCAGTGTAGACTCCTGTCTTCAGTATCTGGACCCGAGAGCTGGTCTTTGTCCCCATTCTATGTCTTTTACCTTGTTGCGTCTAGCCCTGGACTGCACCTCTACACGACCACGCAACAGACCCACCATGGAGAATGTGAGTCAACTCAATACAATTCAATGCAATCCAGTTCAATTTAGTTCAATTCAATTCTACTTTATTGAGTTGGGTAAATGTGAGAATAGGGACATGAACCTGACTTTTAGAGTCAAGGTTCAGGGTAGGACTGTTTGTTTGATTTTCCACTGAATCAGACCTGAATCAGACCTGGGCAGAAAATAGTTTATTTTGTAGTTTGTTTGAAAATACCAACTTTTGAAATACTCGAGGTAGTCGAAGATAGTTTAGGTAGAGTTTGAGCTTGTCGAAGATAGTTTAGGTACAGTTTGAGCTAGTCGAAGATAGTTTAGGTAGAGTTTGAGCTAGTCTAAGATAGTTTAGGTAGAGTTTGAGCTAGTCTAAGATAGTTTAGGTAGAGTTTGAGCTAGTCGAAGATAGTTTAGGTAGAGTTTGAGCTAGTCGAAGATAGTTTAGGTAGAGTTTGAGGTAGTTGTTTTGATATTCAAATACAGGTCTCAGGAAAAGAATACCTCACAAATAGCCAAATCATATTTGAAGGTATTTGAATATATGCAAGTTATTTGAAAAACTAAAAAATATTTATTTGGTGGCTGCCAAATATTCAATGAAGAACCCAAAACTATAACAGTTAGTTGAATTAGTCTAAATACATGATAATTAGCACATAGTTTGGAGGCTCTCAGATATGAATCTTAATATAGTCTATAGCCTAGAATGAAATAAATGAGGGACATGGAATCACCTCAACATTAGAGGAGATTAACAAAATGACTGACAAATATGTTCCTAATGAGTGACATAAGGTTATACGGTAATGAGTGACATAAGGTTATACGATAATGAGTGACATAAGGTTATACGGTAATGAGTGACATAAGGTTATACGGTAATGCATGACATAAGGTTATACGGTAATGAGTGACATAAGGTTATACGGTAATGAGTGATATAAGGTTATACGGTAATGAGTGACATAAGGTTATACGGTAATGAGTGACATAAGGTTATACGGTAATGAGTGACATGAGGTTATACGGTAATGAGTGACATAAGGTTATACGGTAATGAGTGACATAAGGTTATACGGTAATGCATGACATACGGTTATACGGTAATGAGTGACATAAGGTTATACGGTAATGAGTGGCATAAGGTTATATGGTAATGAGTGACATAAGGTTATACGGTAACACTTGACATCCAGTTCTTGTACATATGTAGTAACTTTGTGATTATTACAATAGCAACATTGTTGTTACATAGGACTTTGGAAATGTCTTTATAATTACACAATAATGGAGTTATTAAATGAAATAAGGAACAGTCACTATTCTTGTGTAGAGTAGTTACAAAAATTCTCAGCTCATTGCTATGCAATTCAAATGCAATTACCAAATTATTATGTAACAAAATGCTAATACAAGGTAATTAAAGTTGTTTTACTCCGGCACAAGAACAGTTTAATGTTAAATGTTACTTAGAATGCTAACAGTAACAAAATATGGCTATTAAGTGTTGAAAGCAAACGAAATATCCCAAAACTGCCTTCTCGAATCAACTACAGCTAAGGTAGGTGGAAAATCATGTTAGTTTATATTCTGAGTAAATTATCAATTTAAAGATGGTGTAGTGTGTGTTTAAAACAAGAACACTTCCTCTCAGATGGACAAAGAGGTTCGACGTTGTTTGCAAATGGATTTGAATTACTCTGCAGTATTTTCAGGTATTATAAAATTAATTGCAGCTTTCAACCTTTTCAATGGCATGTTGAAATAGTCATACAGTACAGATGTAGGATCTTAGTTTGTGCCAGTTTGCTACAGCAGGAAAATAATCCTCAGCAACAGGAAATGTGAATTATGTGGATTATAATTAATGGACATTTTTGTATTGGTTGACACATTTTTCATTAGGGCAAATGAAATCTGAAATGTTAAAGTCAATATTACAAACTTTAGAAGCCTTTTCAAAACTCAAATACACTACAAGTTTGCATTTTCTGCTGTGCAGGAAAATTCTCAGCAACAAAAGTGTGATCAAAGTAAGATCCTACATCTGTAGTTGACCGTCACAATTTATGTTTACTTATCTGTAAAAAAAAAAAAAGGACATTTAGGAGAATGGACATTTACAGAATGTTCACATAGAAATGTATTGTGAAGATCAAATATGACTGTCAGATAGATTGGAATAGGATAGGAGATTGGGCTCTGTTCATTCTATTTCTATCCTCAACATACAGTTCTAGATACAGCCCTGTCATTGGTTGAAGACAGCCAATCCAACATACAGTTCTAGATACAGCCCTGTCATTAGAAGAAGACAGCCAATCCAACATACAGTTCTAGATACAGCCCTGTCATTAGTTGAAGACAGCCAATCCAACATACAGTTCTAGATACAGCCCTGCCATTAGTTGAAGACAGCCAATCCAACATACAGTTCTAGATACAGCCCTGCCATTAGTTGAAGACAGCCAATCCAACATACAGTTCTAGATACAGTCCTGTCATTAGTTGAAGACAGCCAATCCAACATACAGTTCTAGATACAGCCCTGCCATTAGTTGAAGACAGCCAATCCAACATATAGTTCTAGATACAGTCCTGTCATTAGTTGAAGACAGCCAATCCAACATACAGTTCTAGATACAGCCCTGTCATTAGTTGAAGACAGCCAATCCAACATACAGTTCTAGATACAGCCCTGTCATTAGTTGAAGACAGCCAATCCAACATACAGTTCTAGATACAGCCCTGTCATTAGTTGAAGACAGCCAATCCCATACAGTTCTAGATACAGCCCTGTCATTAGTTGAAGAGCCAATCCAATAGTTTCTGAAATGCTGTCACTTCCTGAGATCTGTATTGAAATAGTTTTTTTGAAGTTGTCCTTTTTTGAGGATCTGTTTTCAAGTAGTTGTAGTGACCTCCAAAGTAACTATTTGTTTCTCTGAAAGCAGCGTTAAAACTAGAGTTCTCTTAGGTCTGGACTGAACTCTGAAAGCAGCGTTAAAACTAGAGTTCTCTTAGGTCTGGACTGAACTCTGAAAGCAGCGTTAAAACTAGAGTTCTCTTAGGTCTGGACTGAACTCTGAAAGCAGCGTTAAAACTAGAGTTCTCTTAGGTCTGGACTGAACTCTGAAAGCAGCGTTAAAACTAGAGTTCTCTTAGGTCTGGACTGAATACTGTAGCTAGGTGAAGGGCTGACTAGACAAATGAGAACAAAAGTCATTTACAGCCTCTCGACATCTGTGGTCTTAGTAAATATTGACTTTATGAGTCATACTAGATTTCTGTCTGTCCATTTTTGGTGAGTGAAGAGATTACTGCTTTTATATACAGGTAAATCATTGATAGCACATTGTCTTTTACAATAATGAAATGGGTGTTCTCCCCCAACCGGCCTCTTCCAGGTGTTACAGGTATTGAGCCAGCTGCTTCCCCTGCCGTGCCCACCTGAAGACCAGCCACACACTCTGACCGACGAGGCCCCAGCTCCCCCTGCCTCTCCTGCCCAGACGGGACATGGCCCCAGCTCCAACCCCAGCCCCAGTGTGCCTGTGGAGGATGATGAGCTGCACAGTTACCCCATTGAGAACCCACAGCCAGCTCCAGCCCAGGGAGGGCCCTGTGAGTGTAGCCAGTCAGAGGTCACCTATCTGGGCAGTGGGGAGCGGAGCAGCCACCTGTCACGGGAGGGGGCAGGGGAAAGAGCAGGACTAGGGGCTGATGAGGCTGACCAGAGCCTACAGACCAATGGAGAGCCAGTGGATCTTTACAGTAGCTGGCCAGTCCAGTGTAGCTGTTCAGCTGAGGTGGATGGACTGGGCTGTGAGGACTGTAGAGCCAATGGGTTTACTCCCTGCCCCTCAGACCTCCCTCAAGGCAAGTATTATGTTTGGGACCAGGAGTTATACCTCACCACCTTACCTAACCAGGTTTAAGCCCAAGGCCCTACCTATGGAATGTAACTACCTATAGACTGTAACTACCTATAGACTGTAACTACCTATAGACTGTAACTCCCTATAGACTGTAACTACCTATAGACTGTAACTACCTATAGACTGTAACTCCCTATAGACTGTAACTACCTATAGACTGTAACTACCGATAGACTGTAACTACCTATAGACTGTAACTACCTATAGACTGTAACTCCCTATAGACTGTAACTCCCTATAGACTGTAATTACCTATAGACTGTAACTAGGACCTGGAGGTTATCCAGGTCGGGTCAAAGGGTCAAGGAAAAACAGTGTTTTAGCTATAGAACCTGGTTGTATAAAAATGAAGATTTCAGAGATCATTTCTTCTTTACCCAGCAGCCAATGTTGAGTCAGACTCACATACTGGAACCTTGGTTTAATTCTAATTGTTCTGTCTATGTTACAGGTGACCTCAGCTTCTCTTCCCTCAGTATAGTGGACAACCCTGCCAAGCAGAGAATGATGAATAAGATTGATCTGTACAACAGAGGCCTCCTCAGAACAGAGGAACTCCTCTCTGTCTCCATGACCACCCAGGAGTGAGAAAGCTGATCTGGGATCTGCTTGCCCTCCACGAATCCTAATCTTAACCATTAGAGGGTAAAAACACAAAACAGACCCCAGACCAGCATCTAGGACAACTTCACTACTTTGAATGACACATGCATACAGTACATGGCCTGCTGAGAGAGAGGGTTAACTTATCCATATATCTGACTTAGTCATTGCTGGCCCTAGTTAAATGGCCTGGCCCTGGTTAAATGACCTGGCCCTGGTTAAATGACCTGGTCCTGGTTAAATGACCTGGCCCTGGTTAAATGACCTGACCCTGGTTAAATGACCTGGCCCTGGTTAAATGGTCTGGGCCTGGTTAAATGACCTGGCCCTGGTTAAATGACCTGGCCCTGGTTAAATGGTCTGGCCCTGGTTAAATGGCCTGGCCCTGGTTAAATGGCCTGGCCCTGGTTAAATGGCCTGGCCCTGGTTAAATGACCTGGCCCTGGTTAAATGACCTGGCCCTGGTTAAATGACCTGGCCCTGGTTAAATGACCTGGTCCTGGTTAAATGACTTGGCCCTGGTTAAATGACCTGGTCCTGGTTAAATGACCTGGCCCTGGTTAAATGACCTGGCCCTGGTTAAATGACCTGGCCCTGGTTAAATGACCTGGCCCTGGTTAAATGACCTGGCCCCGGTTAAATGGCCTGGCCCCGGTTAAATGACCTGGTCCCGGTTAAATGACCTGGCCCTGGTTAAATGACCTGGTCCCGGTTAAATGACCTGGCCCTGGTTAAATGACCTGGTCCTGGTTAAATGACCTGGCCCTGGTTCAATGGCATGGCCCTGGTTAAATGACCTGGCCCTGGTTAAATGACCTGGTCCTGGTTAAATGACCTGGTCCTGGTTAAATTACCTGGCATGGCCACTCAGCCACAGGATACTGTAGATGGTGTCAAATCTCCCTTTCTCTAAATGACTGTACGGATCTGGGCTGGGTTTCCCAAAAAGCATCGTAGCACTATGATCATCTTTGGTCCATTTAGTTTCAATGGAATTAAGATGGTTAGTGCTACGATGCTTTTGGGAAATCCAGCCCTGGTATGTGACAAGACGTGATGTTCATATGCTTGAATGATAGCAATCTATGTCCTTCATTGACAGTATATTATGCTAAAAATATATATTCTTGTAGAAAGATATTTATTATCTGCTGACAGATTCCATTTTATATTTGTTATTTATAAAATTAGGATATGATTTATACAGTACTTCTATAATAAAAACATTTTATAAAGATAATTTAAAATGATAGTTCATGCTAAAACGTTAGCGTGTAGAAACAGTGCCAGGGAAACTAAACCAAAGCATGAATTGCTGTCATACCTTGTCCATAGACTACTTACAGGGTAAGGAAACCAATGTGTCATTTTGTAATTTGGGTCAACTATCCCTTTACTTATGTTTTGTAAATTGACTTTACATTTTGTCATGCCTTTTATTAATAAAATAAGATTGACAATGTGGATGAATTCGTTTTAATTATTTGTAGGTAAAAAAAACTATATTCCGCTTTCACTGTAATACACAACTATAACTGCATTCATGACTTACAATAAGATGGTGTAGTATCTGGTAAGCCTAATGGTAAGCCTAATGGTAAGCCTAATGGTAAGCCTAATGGTAAGCCTAATGGTAAGCCTAATGGTAAGCCTAATGGTAAGCCTAATGGTAAGCCTAATGGTAAGCCTAATGGTAAGCACAGGAATGAGACTCATCAAGCTGCACCTTACCCCCCAGGCCGGTCGGTGGCGCTTACCCGCTAGTTTTTAGCTTGTCTCGGAAAAAAGATAAAGCACTTCCGCTTTTTCACTTCCCTATTTTTATATCAGCTGGCATATGAAATTACCGCGCGAAATAAGCAAAACAAAACAGAAATGTCTCAGTTGGGGTGTCCTCTTGGTGACAGAATCATAATAGGTTACATTTTACCCGAAAAGAAGGTTAAAAAGGCGGAAAATGACGATTCTGATTGGGAAGATGATGATGAGGAGGAGGAAGAGGCACAGCCGGAGTTTCTGGATATGAAAGAGATGGACAGCGTTAGTTCTGGAGGACACATGTTTAATTCCTCCATACCGGGCCGAAACGAAGGTGAGTGGTCGTTGACAGATCATCATAGCTTTGATAAATGCACATGTATAAATTAGCCTAACTAGCTACTGCGGTTGTAACTTGCAACAAATGAGCTATATTTATCTATCTAGCAAGTTACCAATCATTCAGCGTTAGGTTCTGCAACAGTGTCACTCTTATCGACCGAGCTTGTATTGATTATAATGTCTCCTACTGTAATTATATAGTTAGTTTAATCTGGTTTATCTCTTGTTAGTGACACTAATACAGCCACAAAAGGGTGGGTATCATGTGTGGAACATTCCAACAGGAATCTGCTACAAAAACTTCGTCAATAACAAGGTTGCCAACAAACAACGTATACAAAGTTGTATAGCGGCATAATACGATACCGGGTAGAGGGTGGGCTGTTTCATTAAGGTTTTAACTCACCATGTATATTCTGGAAAATATCTGTCCTCTCTCTGGTAGCCTATGGACAAACATTAAGAATAATCTACGTGGGGAGTTGATGCCTATTCGGCAGCTAGTTAACTAGGTGAATTTATCATACTAATTTGTATGTGTTGTTTGTTGACAACCTTGTACTTTACCAACTTTTTGGAACAGATTCCTGTTGGACCGTTCCCACAAATGATACCCACCCCCCACAAAACACTACCATACAATCCACCACGATGAATGCATGCTGATGATCTAGCTAGATAACGTTAGTCGGCTAAATAACTATCTATCTTGTGTAATTGTTTCATTTTCTATCCCACGTCCATTGTAGTTGATTTCCTGGACAGTGTGTCTGGTAAGAAATGCAGAGTAATGGGCCGGTTCAGTCTGAAGGACCCATGGTGGGAGGCTACCTGCTCAGCCCGCGCAGCCAGGGGCAAGCTGCTGCTGCTGGGCTACCCTGCCTACCGCCTTCGCTCAGACCTCCAGGGAGACCAGGGTCGCTCCATCCTGTCTCTGTTCCTCACAGCCTGCGGGGTGGATGGACAGTTTGTCACCCCGTTCTTTGCTTGGCTGCCGATGGGAAGGAAGGTGGAGTTGGCTAACCTGCAGGAAGTTCTGGCTGAGTTTGAGGAAGGAGAGCAGCACAGAGCATTGGCACAGCAGATTAAAGCCTTGGTCTCTGTTTCAGGTAGGTGGACGTGAGGGAGAGATACATCTTGACCCTGATCTATAGTGTTTTGGTAATATGAAGTGCTTTGAGTAAAGACCATAGCTGTGTTTGAATACTCATACTAACTATACCATACTATTTGTGACGCAAAGTAGGTATGTAGTATGCTTATTAGTCATAGGGTGCGTTTGTAAATTCGCAGAATAACTGCTGAATTAACAAACGCTCAACACCCGTTGAATATGGCCGGTGTCGGTCAACGTCGGCAAAAAAAAAAACGTATTTCAGTTGTTGCCAGCAGCACAGTTAGTTACCAACGCTCAACACCCGTTGAATCTGACACCGCCCTGAATTGACAAACGCCCAGAGCGCACTCTGGCACTCCAGATTGAAGTTACGAACACACCCCAAGTCTAGCTAGTAATCTGTTACACTAACAAGCTAGCAATAGTTTGCATAGCAACAGCATCAACTTCTGGTAGACGGGTGAAGCGCTAGTACTCTCAACTGAAATGTTACCGTTGGCTTACAGTATACTAACATACAGTATGTTACTATGGGTATTCCAACACAGCTCATGTCATCGGTATGTCTGTCAGTTGCAGGGATGCGCGTGACGGCTGCCTCTCTGTACCCCAATGTGATGAGATACCTGCCTACCCTACTGCCCGGGCGCTTCACTGAGCTACTGGGCTGGGGAAAGAAAAGCCAGAAACATCCTGCTGCACAGGGTGCTACACATGTCACACAGATAGAGGAAGAGGAGGAGGAAGAGGAGGATCTCAGCTTGCTGGCCAAACTAGAGGAGATTATCAAGACTGACGTGTGGAAGCTGGGCCTTAACTATGTAAGCATAATCTCCTGGCTGGTTGGGGACTGTGGTTGGTTAACATACTGTGTCAACAGTTTCTGTAGGCTTTGATCAGACCAATCCAGCAGTGAACTATCACAGAGCCCCCCTCTAATCTGCCATGAACGCTTTGATCAGACCAATCCAGCAGTGACCTATCACAGAGCACCCCTCTAATCTGCCATGAACGCTTTGATCAGACCAATCCAGCAGTGAACTATCACAGAGCCCCCCTCTAATCTGCCATGAACGCTTTGATCAGACCAATCCAGCAGTGACCTATCACAGAGCACCCCTCTAATCTGCCATGAACGCTTTGATCAGACCAATCCAGCAGTGACCTATCACAGAGCACCCCTCTAATCTGCCATGAACGCTTTGATCAGACCAATCCAGCAGTGACCTATCACAGAGCACCCCTCTAATCTGCCATGAACGCTTTGATCAGACCAATCCAGCAGTGACCTATCACAGAGCACCCCTCTAATCTGCCATGAACGCTTTGATCAGACCAATCCAGCAGTGACCTATCACAGAGCACCCCTCTAATCTGCCATGAACGCTTTGATCAGACCAATCCAGCAGTGACCTATTACAGAGCACCCCTCTAATCTGCCATGAACGCTTTGATCAGACCAATCCAGCAGTGAACTATCACAGAGCACCCCTCTAATCTGCCATGAACGCTTTGATCAGACCAATCCATCAGTGACCTATCACAGAGCACCCCTCTAATCTGCCATGAACGCTTTGATCAGACCAATCCAGCAGTGACCTATTACAGAGCACCCCTCTAATCTGCCATGAACGCTTTGATCAGACATAATCAATTATTTTCTTATTTTAGTTTATCTTGAGTAATCGCTTCTCACTTTTCCTCTCTCTTACTCCCTCCCTTTCTCCCTCCCTCCCTTTCTCCCCCCCTCCCTTTCTCCCCCCCTCCCTTTCTCCCCCCCCTCCCTTTCTCCCCCCCTCCCTTTCTCCCCCCCCCTCTCCCTTTCTCCCCCCCCCTCCCCTACTCCCCTCCCTCCCCTACTCCCCCTCTCTCTAGGTTATGTACAAGGAGTTGAGGGTGGTCCATTGCGAGGCTCAGCTGAGATCCTTCCATGAGTGTAAACTGTTCCAAGAGATCCCTCTGAAGCAGCGTAATGCCCTGCGAGTCTACGACTCTCTGAAGACCCACTGCTACAGGACGGGCAGTACCTACACGGAGCTCCCCACCCTGTGTGACGAGGTCAGGAGAGGATGGAAGTCCGTGGTGGAGATGGAGGTACGAGGAACACAACACAAATACGTCTGTCCTCTTTGTGGTTTTATGTATTGTTTGTTGGTTCGCTTGCTGACGCAGCTCCATATGTATTTTTGTAAATTTCAAATGTAGTTAATTCGTTCGTTCTTTCATTCAGGTGTGGGACGCAGTCCACTTCCTCAAAGAGCTGGGTGTAGTGGTACGGGATCGCCAGAAGGTGGCGCTGCAGAACCTGCATTCTTATGAGACTGGGATAGCTGAGTGTCTTCGCTGTCTGATGCAGGGAGAGCGCTGGGTTATACCTCTGGATGTCAACGAGGTGCTGACTGCTTCAGCACTGGAGAGGCTGAGGAAGAAGGGAGGGGATGGAGGGAGTAGGGAGGGTCAAGGTGGAGGTGAAGTGGACTGTGACGCAGAACCAGCCCCTACAGATCAGGGCCCTCCAGTAGATTTAGACCCAGATCAGATACGTGCAGCGGAGATGATCTGTTCCAATCCGGTGACGGTGATCAGCGGTAAGGGCGGCTGTGGTAAGACCACGGTGGTGAGTCTGCTGTTCAAGGCAGCCTTGCAGCAGAGCCCAGAGGAGGAGGTCAGGAAGGTATGCTGGGACTTTGAGAATGACTCCTTGGGGTCCGAGGCGTGGGAGGAAGAAGCCCTGTCGCCCAGTCTCCTCTCTCAGTTAGAGGGGGAGGTAAAGGACGAGAGGAAGAAGTCGTCGTGGGTTTTACAGGGAGAGGACGAGGTGTTACTAACAGCGCCCACAGGGAGAGCTGCGTCTCTGCTCACCAAGAGGACCTGCCTCAAGGCCTACACCCTGCATCAGGTTGGTACAGGAGACAGTTCTGCCCTTAGAATGACTTCTAGAATGGTTCTGACCCAGTTCTGACTATGTTCTATTAGCCAGGTACAGAACAGGTTTCTGACTGGTAAACATTAGCCTGGGTAAAGCTAGAAGTCACATGCTCTGTCCATGTAGGCTTTGTCTCTGTAATAGAAAGGTATCGGTGAGACCAAAATAAACAGCTGAAATGTTTTGTCACTTACATGATTTACAAAGGATTATTTGTGTAACTTGTAGGTCAAGTTTACCACATATTCACCGCCAGCGGCCATATTCACCGCCAGCGGCCATATTGTTCTAAATGAACCAGTTGAACATCAGTAGTCAGGTCCATGTGTTGTACATAGTGTCACTTCCAGAGGTCACAGATATCTAACCCCTCCCTCCTGTTCACTCTCCCTCCTGTAACCTCTCCCTCCTGTAACCCCTCCCTCCTGTAACCCCTCCCTCCTGTAACCCCTCCCTCCTGTAACCCCCTCCCTCCTGTTCACTCTCCCTCCTGTTCACTCTCCCTCCTGTTCACTCTCCCTCCTGTTCACTCTCCCTCCTGTTCACCTCTCCCTCCTGTTCACCTCTCCCTCCTGTTCACCTCTCCCTCCTGTTCACCTCTCCCTCCTGTTCACCTCTCCCTCCTGTTCACCTCTCCCTCCTGTTCACCTCTCCCTCCTGTTCACCTCTCCCTCCTGTTCACCCCTCCCTCCTGTTCACCCCTCCCTCCTGTTCACCCCTCCCTCCTGTTCACCCCTCCCTCCTGTTCACCCCTCCCTCCTGTTCACCTCTCCCTCCCGTTCACTCTTCCCTGTCACCCCTCCCTCCTGTAACCCTTCCCTCCTGTAACCCCTCTCCCTCCTGTAACCCCTCTCCCTCCTGTCACCCCTCTCCCTCCTGTCACCCCTCTCCCTCCTGTCACCCCTCCCTCCTGTAACCCCTCTCCCTCCTGTCACCCCTCTCTCCTGTCACCCCTCCCTGTCAGGTGCTGTGGAGTTTCATGCAGGCCAAGAGGGACCCCAACGGGGCTCCTGAGGAGTGGAAGTTTGCGTGTGTGCGTGTGTTGGTGGTGGACGAGGGCAGTCTGGTGTGTGTTCGGCTCCTCCACTCCGTCCTCACCATGCTCACCAAACACGCACAGCTCAGGAAGTTTGTCATCTTGGGTATGTTGGCTTTTAAGTTCAGGTTTAAGCTATACATGTTTCACATGTAAAATGTGATGCCAACACTTGGGGGGGGGGGGTGAAGGTGGAACAGAGTTAGGTAAGGAGAAGACTTCCTGTCCTATACAATGGACTTCCTGTCCTTTTTCAAGGGAAACACTATGTGGTCCACTAGACTGCTCAGAATCCCTGATCTACAAATCACCTTGTATCCCAATAAACTCCTCATTATCTGAATGACATTAGACAACACTGCTTTATAACCCTATCCTGCTAGGACTTAAGGTTTAGGACTTACTGGCTGACTGAGTTTGTCTAGGGGATGCTGACCACCATCCAGCCAGCCAACTCCTTGTCAAATAAATCAAATCACATTTTATTGGTCACATACACATGTTTAGCAGATGTTAAAGCGAGTGTAGCGAAATGCTTGTGCTTCTAGTTCCAACAGTGCAGTAATATCAACATGTAATCTAACAATTCCCCAACAACCTAATATATAACTACCTTTATAGGGATGGAATAACAATATGTACATATATGGATGAGCGATGACCGAGGAGCGTAGACGAGATGCAGTGGATGGTATAAGATACAGTATATACAGTTGAAGTTTACATACACTAGGTTGGAGTCATTAAAACTCGTTTTTCAACCACTCCACACATTTATTGTTAACAAACTATAGTTTTGGCAAGTCTGTTAGGACATCTACTTTTTGCATGACACAAGTACATTTTCCAACAATTGTTTACAGCCAGATTATTTCACTTATAATTCACCGTATCACAATTCCAGTGGGTCAGAAGTTTACATACAGTAAGTTGACTGTGCATTTAATTAAACAGCTTGGAAAATTCCAGAAAAGGATGTCTTGGCTTTAGAAGATTCTGATAGGCTAATTTACGTAATTTGAGTTAATTGGAGGTGTACCTGTGGATGTATTTCAATGCCTACCTTCAAACTCAGTGCCTCTTTGCTTGACATCATGGGGAAATCAAAAGAAATCAGCCAAGACCTCAGAAAAAAAATGGTAGACCTCCACAAGTCTGGTTCATCCTTGGGAGCAATTTCCAAACGCCTGAAGGTGCCACGTTCATCTGTACAAACAATAGTACGCAAGTATAAACACCATGGGACCACGCAGCCATCATACCGCTCAGGAAGGAGAGGCGTTCTGTCTCCTAGAGATGAACGTACTTCGGCGCGAAAAGTCAAATCAATCCCAGAGCCACAGCAAAGGACCTTGTGAAGATGCTGGAGGAAACAGGTACAAAAGTATCTATATCCACAGTAAAACAAGTCCTATATCGACATAGGCTGCTCAGCAAGGAAGAAGCCACTGCTCCAAAACCGCCATAAAAAAGCCAGACTACTGTTTGCAACTGCACGTGGGGACAAAGATCGTACTTTTTGGGGAAATGTCCTCTGTTCTCATGGAACAAAAATAGAACTGTTTGGCCATAATGACCATTGTTATGTTTGGAGGAAAAAGGGGGAGGCTTGCAAGCCGGAGAACACCAGCCCAACGTGAAGCATGGGGGTGGCAGCGTCATGTTGGGGGGGTGCTTTGCTGCAGGAGGGACTGGTGCACTTCACAAAATAGATGGCATCATGAGGCGGGAAAATTATGTGGCTATATTGAAGCAACATCTCAAGACATCAGTCAGAAAGTTAAAGCTTGGTCACAAATGGGTCTTCCAAATGGACAATGACCCCAAGCATACTTCCAAAGTTGTGGCAAAATGGCTTAAGGACAACAAAGTCGAGGTATTGGAGCGGCCATCAAAAAGCCCTGACATCAATCCTATAGAAAATATGTGGGCAGAACTGAAAAAACGTGTGTGAGCAAGGAGGCGTACAAACCTGACTCAGTTACGACAGCTCTGCCAGGAGGAATGGGCCAAAATTCACCCAACTTATTGTGGGAAGCTTGTGGAAGGCTACCTGAAACGTTTGACCCAAGTTAAACAATTTTAAAGGCAATGCTACCAAACACTCAATTAGTATATGTAAACTTCTGACCCATTGGGAATGTGATGAAATAAATAAAAGCTGAATTAAATCATTCTCTCTACTATTATTCTCACATTTTCACATTCTTAAAATGAAGTGTTGATCCTAACTGACCTAAGACAGGGAATTTGTACTAGGATTAAATGTCAGGAATTGTGAAACTGAGTTTAAATGTATTTGGCTAAGGTGTATGTAAACTTCCGACTTCAACTGTACATATGAGATGTGTAATGTAAGATATGTAAACATTATTAAAGTGGCATTGTTGAAAGTGACTAGTGAGTCTCAGTGTAGGCAGCAGCCTCTCTGAGTTAGTGATTGCTGTTTAGCAGTCTGATGGCCTTGAGATAGAAGCTGTTTTTCAGTCTCTCGGTCTCAGCTTTGATGCACCTGTACTGACCTCGCCTCCTGGATGATAGCTGGGTGAACAGGCAGTGGCCCGGGTGGTTGTTGTCCTTGATGATCTTTTTGGCCTTCCTGTGACATCGGGTGGTGTAGGTGTCATGGAGGGCAGGTAGTTTGACCCCGGTGATGCGTTGTGCAGACTGCACCACCCTCTGGAGAGCCTTGCGGTTGTGGGCGGTGCAGTTGCTGTACTTGGCGGTGATACAGCCCAACAGGATGCTCTCGATTGTGCATCTGTAGAAGTTTGTCAGGATTCTAGATGAAAAGCCACATTTCTTCAGCCTCCTGTGGTTGAAGAGGCGCTGTTGTGCCTTCTTCACCACACTGTCTATGTGGGTGGACCATTTCAGTTTGACCGTGATGTGTACGCCGAGGAACTTAAAACTCTCCACCTTCTCCACTACTGTCACGTCAATGTGGATAGGGGGCTGCTCCCTCTGCTGTTTCCTGAAGTCCACGATCATCTCCTTTGTTTTGTTGACGTTGAGTGAGAGGTTGTTTTCCTGACACCACATTCTGATGGCCATCACCTCCTCCCTGTAGACCGTCTCGTCGTTGTTGGTAGTCAAGCCCACTACTGTTGTGTCGTCAGCAAACTTGATGATTGAGTTGGAGGCGTGCATGGCCACGCAGTCGTGGGTGAACAGGGAGTACAGGAGAGGGCTGAGAACGCACCCTTGTGGGGCCCCAGTGTTGAGGGTCAGCGAAGTGGAAATGTTGTTTCCTACCTTCACCACCTGGGGGCAGCCCGTCAGGAAGTATGGCCTGTTCCATAGTCTGACTGACTGTTTGTCTAGGTGATGTGCGTCAGCTGTCCAGTATCGAGCCAGGAAACACCTTGTGTGACCTGTTCTACAGTCTGGGCCGAGCCCACTGGTCCATCGAGATGAGGACCAATCACAGAGCTGAGTCTCAACTCATCGTCAACAACGCCGGACTGTAAATACGACATTGGTTTTTGTCTTTTCCAACAAACATATAAATTCCACAGTGACTCTGATAATATTAAAATAATTAAAATAATTCAGTATGTAGACAACTTTGCAAATTCAGATATTTAATAAATACTTTTTTAAATGGCAAAATCTGTAAGATTGTTTTTTGACAAATGTTTTTATCATCTGATGCCATGACTGGCCATAAGAAAGTAGAAATCCTGCGTCTGTCCTTTTTTAATCAGAATCGCAGAGATGGGGTTGACTCATACTTTCAGGCCGCTCCACTACGACGCCATCTTGGATCTGAATGGAAGTTACACCATGCCCTCTGAAGACAAGAGGTTCATCCTCATCCTGCTGCCCAACACCAGCGAGGACTCTGACTATGGTGAGTACACCATGGACTCCATCTTGCAGGTGCTGTGCGCTGAAAACCCGTAAAAGTGACAATATAATGCAACACAATTTGATGTTATTTTTCAGACTTCCAGATGGCTATCGAACTATTATTGAAAGCTGCTCCAGGACTGAAGAATGATGCCACGTCACAGTTCATTGCCTTCAGAAAGTAAGACATGCATAACACAGTAGTGATCCGATATGTAGAGGTTCTCTATACCATTGATACTATAGGACAGTAGAGGGATCAGATATGTAGAGGTTCTCTATACCATTGATACTATAGGACAGTAGAGGGATCAGATATGTAGAGGTTCTCTATACCATTGATACTATAGGACAGTAGAGAGATCAGATATGTAGAGGTTCTCTATACCATTGATACTATAGGACAGTAGAGGGGTTCTCTATATTATTGTTTGACCTGTATCTTAACTGTGCCTCTTTGTTTTTCAGGAGGGAGTGTGCCTTGATCAATGAGCTTTGCTGCAAACATTACTGCAACCACTGCACCAAGTAAGATGCTGTTTCTACCGCTGTAGGAAGATATGCTCTTTCTACTGCTATAGGAAGAGATGCTGTTTCTACTGCTGTAGGAAGAGATGCCGTTTCTACTGCTGTAGGAAGAGATGCCGTTTCTACCGCTGTAGGAAGAGATGCTGTTTCTACCGCTGTAGGAAGAGATGCCGTTTCTACCGCTGTAGGAAGAGATGCCGTTTCTACCGCTGTAGGAAGAGATGCCGTTTCTACCGCTGCAGGAAGAGATGCCGTTTCTACCGCTGCAGGAAGAGATGCCGTTTCTACCGCTGCAGGAAGAGATGCCGTTTCTACCGCTGCAGGAAGAGATGCCGTTTCTACCGCTGTAGGAGGAGACGCCGTTTCTGCCGCTGTTAGTAGGAGAGACGCCGTTTCTGCCGCTGTTAGTAGGAGAGACGCCGTTTCTGCCGCTGTTAGTAGGAGAGACGCCGTTTCTGCCGCTGTTAGTAGGGGAGACGCCGTTTCTGCCGCTGTTGGGAGGGGAGACGCCGTTTCTGCCGCTGTTGGGAGGAAGAGACGCCGTTTCTGCCGCTGTTGGGAGGAAGAGACGCCGTTTCTGCCGCTGTTGGGAGGGGAGACGCCGTTTCTGCCGCTGTTAGTAGGGGAGACGCCGTTTCTGCCGCTGTTAGTAGGGGAGACGCCGTTTCTGCCGCTGTTAGTAGGGGAGACGCTGTTTCTGCCGCTGTTAGTAGGGGAGACGCTGTTTCTGCCGCTGTTGGGAGGAAGAGACGCCGTTTCTGCCGCTGTTGGGAGGGGAGACGCCGTTAGCAGTAGAAACAATATCTCTTCTGTGTAATGAGTGGACCACCAGATAGAGCTGTTGTAAAAAGGAAGAATGTGCAATGTGAGGAGGCAGAGGAGACGTACCTCCATTCCTAGATCTTGTTTGTTTCTGTTAGAAATCCCAGCTGGTCTCCTTAGCTGTAGATAGATTCATCATTTGGGTTTGATATGTTGATCTTTTACCTCAGAAACAACAAGAACCGACTAGCTTTCCAGCCGGGAGATAAAGTCTGCTGTACAAAGAACGGCTACGTCACAGACAGGAACAAGGAAGTGTCTCCTGAAGAAGAGGACTTGGAGAACAGCTATGTAGCTGACAGGGCCAGGACCAAGCAGAGACTTCCTGGGCCGGACGGAGAGGAGAGTCGGAGAGGGAACGGGGCCACACAGAGAAATGGAAGTGGTGACAAAATGAAAAGCAAAGAGAAGAATAAAGAGCGCCTGTGTAACGGAGAGATATTCTTTATTAAACATGTGAGAAATGAGAGGACCTTTCACTGAACCAATAGTTACATTTTTATTTTATTTATTTTTTATTTCACCTTTATTTAACCAGGTAGGCAAGTTGAGAACAAGTTCTCATTTACAATTGCGACCTGGCCAAGATAAAGCAAAGCAGTTCGACAACATACAAAAACACAGAGTTACACATGGAGTAAAACAACATACAATCAATGATGCAGTAGAAAGAAAATAAGACTATATACAATGTGAGCAAATGATGTGAGATAATGGAGGTAAAGGCAAAAAAAAAAAAAAAAAAATGCCAAGGTGGCAAAGTAAATAAAGTATGGCAAGAAAAAACACTGGAATGGTAGATTTGTAGTTTGAAGAAAGTTAAAAGTTAAAATATAAATAATATGGTGCAAAGGAGCAAAATAAATAAAATAAATAAATACAGTAGGGGAAAAGGTAGTAGTTTGGGCTCAATTAAAGATGGGCTATGTACAGGTGCAGAGATCTGTGAGCTGCTCTGACAGCTGGTGCTTAAAGCTAGTGAGGGAGATAAGTGTTTCCAGTTTTAGAGATTTTTGTAGTTCGTTCCAATCATTGGCAGCTGAGAACTGGAAGGAGAGACGACCAAAGGAGGAGTTGGCTTTAGGGGTGACCAGAGAGATATACCTGCTGGAGCGCGTGCTACAGGTGGGTGCTGCTATGGTGACCAGTGAGCGGAGATAAGGGGGGACTTTACCTAGCAGGGTCTTGTAGATGACCTGGAGCCAATGTGTTTGGCGACGATGATGAAGTGAAGGCCAGCCAACGAGAGCATACAGGTCGCAGTGGTGGGTTGTATATGGGGCTTTGGTGACAAAACGGATGGCACTGTGATAGACTGCATCCAGCTTGTTGAGTAGGGTATTGGAGGCTATTTTGTAAATGACATCGCCGAAGTCGAGGATTGGTAGGATGGTCAGTTTTACGAGGGTTTTTATATGTTTTTAGGCTATTCTGGAGTTGCTCAATTCTAATTGGCTGAGCCGTGCTCTTTGGTTGTGTCTCCTCCTATGACAGGACGTGACAGAGGAGGAGGCGGGCTCACAGCGGAGCAGGAAGCAGAGGTACTTGACTCTGGATGATCGTGACGGACGGATGCTGTGCGTTTCCTTTAGGGAGCTACAGAGAGAATGTAAACTGCAACATGCCTGGGCTAGGACCATACACACCTTCCAGGTATATGTGTGTGTGTGTGTGTGTGTGTGTGTGTGTATTCTCTCTGTCTCCATTCACAAACTGATGAATGATTAAACTAAGCAGTTCAGTAGATTCTAACTAGTTAGACATTTTCTGTGATGGAGTCTTCAGTTGTACTGTACCTTCCTTCTCTGTGCTTCAGGGGTCGGAGACCGAGACGATTGTGTACGTGCTGGGTAACGGTAGCGTCCAGACGTGGAAACACGTGTACACGGCTGTGACACGGGGACAGAAGCGTGTATATGTCATAGCCAAGCAGGAGGGCATGGCCTCAGCCATCAAGAGACACATCATCCCACGTAACACCCGGCTGGGAACCCTGGTCAAAGAGCTGCTGGTCCAGCCTGGGGCTGAGGGGCAGGACCAACCAGACCAGAACCAACCCCAGCCGGACACACCTCGCAGGGCAGCCCCAGGCTTCGGGCCTACACAGACACCTAGCTGGTCTCTAAGGACCCCCTACAAAACCCCTATAGCAGCACCCAGACTCCTCTCTACACCCATCCTAGCAGTCCCACTTCAAGCCAATCGTGTCCAGTCCCACTCTACGTCGGTCCTACCCAGGCAGCTGTGGAGAAATGAGCCTCCAACAGCTCCTCAGGCAGATGCTACAGACACCTCTCTAATGGACGACATCACTTTCAGTCAGGCATATACCTGGTCGCCTATGAACAGCAGCTCTGAGGACCCCTCCCAGGAGCAGCCTGGGTCGTGTGAGGGGGAGGAGGGGATGAAAATGGAGGCTAGCAGCAGCGCTGTAGAGGATGGACACATGGGGAAGGGTTCACATTTAGCTGCTCAGTCTGGGGTTGTGGGCAGCCCTTCCAAGAGGACCCTCGCTCCTGACAGGGGGGAACAGAATGTAACTCCTTCTAAACAGATCAAGGTAAGAGAAAGAGGCAGATTTTCAGTTGTGCTTTTTGTGGTGGAAGCAGTACATTTTCACACATGACTAGGGCACATCTGAACAAGTATTTGTGGTGTGGAGGGGGGGTTATTTTAGTAGAAGTGGAGGAGGGGTATTTTAGTAGAAGTGGTTGAGGTGTGGAGGAGGGGGGGTTATTTTAGTAGAAGTGGTTGAGGTGTGGAGGAGGGGGGGTTATTTTAGTAGAAGTGGAGGAGGGGGGGCTATTTTAGTAGAAGTGGAGGGGGGGTATTTTAGTAGAAGTGGTTGAGGTGTGGAGGAGGGGGGGTTATTTTAGTAGAAGTGGTTGAGGTGTGGAGGAGGGGGGGGTTATTTTAGTAGAAGTGGTTGAGGTGTGGAGGAGGGGGGGGTTATTTTAGTAGAAGTGGAGGAGGGGGGGTTATTTTAGTAGAAGTGGTTGAGGTGTGGAGGAGGGGGGTTATTTTAGTAGAAGTGGAGGGGGGGTTATTTTAGTAGAAGTGGATGGGGGTTATTTTAGTAGAAGTGGTTGAGGTGTGGAGGAGGGGGGGGTTATTTTAGTAGAAGTGGAGGAGGGGGGGTTATTTTAGTAGAAGTGGTTGAGGTGTGGAGGAGGGGGGTTATTTTAGTAGAAGTGGAGGGGGGGTTATTTTAGTAGAAGTGGTTGAGGTGTGGAGGAGGGGGGGTTATTTTAGTAGAAGTGGAGGGAGGGTTATTTTAGTAGAAGTGGAGGGGGGGTTATTTTAGTAGAAGTGGTTGAGGTGTGGAGGAGGGGGGGTTATTTTAGTAGAAGTGGTTGAGGTGTGGAGGAGGGGGGGTTATTTTAGTAGAAGTGGAGGGGGGGTTATTTTAGTAGAAGTGGTTGAGGTGTGGAGGAGGGGGGGTTATTTTAGTAGAAGTGGTTGAGGTGTGGAGGAGGGGGGGTTATTTTAGTAGAAGTGGTTGAGGTGTGGAGGAGGGGGGGTTATTTTAGTAGAAGTGGTTGAGGTGTGGAGGAGGGGGGGGTTATTTTAGTAGAAGTGGAGGAGGGGGGGTTATTTTAGTAGAAGTGGTTGAGGTGTGGAGGAGGGGGGTTATTTTAGTAGAAGTGGAGGGGGGGTTATTTTAGTAGAAGTGGATGGGGGTTATTTTAGTAGAAGTGGTTGAGGTGTGGAGGAGGGGGGGGTTATTTTAGTAGAAGTGGAGGAGGGGGGGTTATTTTAGTAGAAGTGGTTGAGGTGTGGAGGAGGGGGGTTATTTTAGTAGAAGTGGAGGGGGGGTTATTTTAGTAGAAGTGGTTGAGGTGTGGAGGAGGGGGGGTTATTTTAGTAGAAGTGGAGGGAGGGTTATTTTAGTAGAAGTGGAGGGGGGGTTATTTTAGTAGAAGTGGTTGAGGTGTGGAGGAGGGGGGGTTATTTTAGTAGAAGTGGTTGAGGTGTGGAGGAGGGGGGGTTATTTTAGTAGAAGTGGAGGGGGGGTTATTTTAGTAGAAGTGGTTGAGGTGTGGAGGAGGGGGGGTTATTTTAGTAGAAGTGGTTGAGGTGTGGAGGAGGGGGGGTTATTTTAGTAGAAGTGGAGGGGGGGTTATTTTAGTAGAAGTGGAGGGGGGGTTATTTAAGTAGAAGTGGTTGAGGTGTGGAGGAGGGGGGTTATTTTAGTAGAAGTGGGGGGGGGGTTATTTAAGTAGAAGTGGTTGAGGTGTGGAGGAGGGGGGGTTATTTTAGTAGAAGTGGAGGGGGGGTTATTTAAGTAGAAGTGGTTGAGGTGTGGAGGAGGGGGGGTTATTTTAATAGAAGTGGTTGAGGTGTGGAGGAGGGGGGTTATTTTAGTAGAAGTGGAGGGGGGGTTATTTAAGTAGAAGTGGTTGAGGTGTGGAGGAGGGGGGGTTATTTTAATAGAAGTGGTTGAGGTGTGTAGGAGGGGGGGTTATTTTAGTAGAAGTGGTTGAGGTGTGGAGGGGGGGTTATTTTAGTAGAAGTGGTTGAGGTGTGGAGGGGGGGTTGTTTTAGTAGAAGTGGAGGGGGGGTTATTTTAGTAGAAGTGGTTGAGGTGTGGAGGAGGGGGGGTTATTTTAGTAGAAGGGTTTTAGTGGTTATTCTAAGAGTTAGTTGGGAAGAGTTGTCACTTTTCTCTGACTTCCTCTTGTTGTCGTGTCATCTGTGTAGGTGGAGCCGTTCCAATCACCGCTGGGCTGTTCCAGCCTGCAGCAGCTCTCCCTCCGCACGCCCACTCACGGCAAACGGCTCTTCCAAGATCCACCCTCCGATCAGGACTGAACACCTTCTCTCCCTGACCCAGGAGACCAGGATATCTTATGATTGATGGCCACTACTGCATTGATACCAGGATATCTTATGATTGATGGCCACCACTGCATTGATACCAGGATATCTTATGATTGATGGCCACCACTGCATTGATACCAGTATATGTTACGATTGATGGCCACTACTGCATTGATACCAGGATATCTTATGATTGATGGCCACCACTGCATTGATACCAGGATATGTTACGATTGATGGCCACTACTGCATTGATACCAGGATATCTTATGATTGATGGCCACCACTGCATTGATACCAGGATATGTTACGATTGATGGCCACCACTGCATTGATACCAGGATATCTTATGATTGATGGCCACTACTGCATTGATACCAGGATATTTAAATCAAATCATATTTTATACGTCATATGCACGGAATACAACAGGTATTACCATGAAATGCTTTCTTACAAGCCCTTAACCAACAATGCAGTTTTAATCAAATATGATTTGGGGAAGTCAAGGTAATTAAGGTAGGTAGGGGTAAAGTGACTGCATAGATAATAATGAAAAGAGAGTAGCAGCAGTAGTAGTGGGGGGGGGGGGGGGGGGGTCATTGTAAATAGTCTGGTGGCCATTTGATGAACTGTTCAGCACTCTTATGTCTTGGGGGTGGAAGCTATTAAGGAGCCTTTTGGACTTGGCGCTCTGGTACCGCTTCCCGTGCGGTAGCAGAGAGAACAGTCTATGACTTGGCTGGCTGGAGTCTGACAATTTTTAGGGCCTTCCGCTGTCACCGCCTGGTATAGAGGTCCTGGATGGTAGGAAGCTTGGTCCCAGTGATGTACCGGGCCGTACACACTACCCTCTGTGGTGCCTTGCAGTCGGAATCCCCTCCGGCGCCATCATTAGACAGTAAACTCTGCATTATTATCTGTTTATTTTAAAGTCATGTTTTAATTGCTATACATATGGGCTTGTATCATTTTATTGATCAAAGGTAAGTGCCTCAGATGAGATTGTCATCAGTTTGTTGCAGATTGAGAGAGGCTGAGATATTGACAGGAGAAAATCACCTCAACTATGTTGTTTTTCCCACTCTGTAAATCACCTCAGCCATGTTGTTTTTCCCACTCTGTAAATCACCTCAGCCATGTTGTTTTCCCCACTCTGTAAATCACCTCAGCCATGTTGTTTTCCCCACTCTGTAAATCACCTCAGCCATGTTGTTTTCCCCCACTCTGTAAATCACCTCAGCCATGTTGTTTTCCCCCACTCTGTAAATCACCTCAGCCATGTTGTTTTCCCCCACTCTGTAAATCACCTCAGCCATGTTGTTTTCCCCCACTCTGTAAATCACCTCAGCCATGTTGTTTTTCCCACTCTGTAAATCACCTCAGCCATGTTGTTTTTCCCACTCTGTAAATCACCTCAGCCATGTTGTTTTTCCCACTCTGTAAATCACCTCAGCCATGTTGTGTTTCCCCACTCTGTAAATCACCTCAGCCATGTTGTTTTCCCCCACTCTGTAAATCGCCTCAGCCATGTTGTGTTTCCCCACTCTGTAAATCACCTCAGCCATGTTGTTTTTCCCCACTCTGTAAATCACCTCAGCCATGTTGTTTTTCCCCACTCTGTAAATCACCTCAGCCATGTTGTTTCCCCCACTCTGTAAATCACCTCAGCCATGTTGTTTTTCCCACTCTGTAAATCACCTCAGCCATGTTGTGTTTCCCACTCTGTAAATCACCTCAGCCATGTTGTGTTTCCCACTCTGTAAATCACCTCAGCCATGTTGTTTTTCCCACTCTGTAAATCACCTCAGCCATGTTGTTTTTCCCACTCTGTAAATCACCTCAGCCATGTTGTTTTTCCCCACTCTGTAAATCACCTCAGCCATGTTGTTTTCCCCACTCTGTAAATCACCTCAGCCATGTTGTGTTTCCCACTCTGTAAATCACCTCAGCCATGTTGTTTTTCCCACTCTGTAAATCACCTCAGCCATGTTGTTTTTCCCACTCTGTAAATCACCTCAGCCATGTTGTTTTTCCCACTCTGTAAATCACCTCAGCCATGTTGTTTTTCCCCACTCTGTAAATCACCTCAGCCATGTTGTTTTCCCCACTCTGTAAATCACCTCAGCCATGTTGTTTTTCCCCACTCTGTAAATCACCTCAGCCATGTTGTTTTTCCCCACTCTGTAAATCACCTCAGCCATGTTGTTTTCCCCACTCTGTAAATCACCTCAGCCATGTTGTTTTTCCCCACTCTGTAAATCACCTCAGCCATGTTGTTTTTCCCCACTCTGTAAATCACCTCAGCCATGTTGTTTTTCCCCACTCTGTAAATCATTTTTTATTGTTTCTCTTCTCTCGGCCATACAAAGGTTTACAGCTGGAGGAATTCCCAAAGTTATACATAGACGATAAATATCATGCTACCAAAGTATTAAATTTGTACAAAAATACTTTACAGGTCATAATACCGGTCCATTAGAAATAAAAATACAATTTTTCAGGGACTTAAACAGTGAGTTTGATTCTTTAAATGTATCATACATTGAAAATGGTTGACCCCACTATGGTAATTGGCAGTGTATACTCCAGTATTAACAGAAAAATGACCACTCCACCTGAGCTTTTTTTTTTAAACTCAAGGTTTCGTCTGCATAAGTCCAAAAGCTTGTTCTCTGTAACGTTGAGGTGAATTGTAAAGAAACTAAGGTGCAAATGTCTGCAATGAACTGTATCTGTGGTTAAATAAACCACTGTTTTTTTGACACAGCGATGGCTTGAGATTCAACTGAACTCTAAAAGACAACAATAGTAGCAGTGACTGAAGTAGTCAAATATTACTGTTGGGCTACTACGGTTGAACTGTGTGTAGTCATTTCAGTAGTTGAGTATCCAGTGTATTTGATGTCAGCCATTTCAGTAGTTAAATATCCAGTGTATTGGGAGTTGTCAATGTATAAATACAGTACTTGACAGTGAACATTTGAGACGACATTGCTTTTCCAACGGTCTCTACGGCGTAAGTGAGAGAGATCGTTGCCTAAATGAGAGATTGAGTGGTTGGTTGTATAGTGGGACGGATACTGCTGTTGTACGTGAGCCATTTCAAAATAGTGAGACCATAGAAATAGAAATCCTAGAATGGGATTTCCCCATTTCAAGTCTGATCTAGTTCTATAAGCAAGAGACGGTGTTGTGTGAGCACTGAAGACAAAGGTGACATCACTCGTCAAAAAGCCACTAGTTTACATGAAGTACACGGTTGGGAATATCTGTTTCGTCACAGCCTGCTTTTGAACAGACCTCTGTTTTTTTCTGGTGTAATAGTTTCTTTTTTATGAAGTAAAAATCTACTGGAATTACACCTTGTTACCTTACCTTGTTGCCTTACCTTGTTACCTTACCTTGTTACCTTACCTTGTTGCCTTACCTTGTTGCCTTACCATTATAGGGTAAGACATTACACTGGAGCCTTCAACATACACCTCGCATCTCTCATCATCATCATCATCAAACAAGTGTCATTTTCTATATTACAAATTCTTTGTTATTATTTGAAGCCTTTTGGGGGGCAAACCTCAGAAAAACAATGAACCATACAAAAACATACTTTAAACAACGCCAGTATCACACAGATTAGCATATTAGTTGATATTTACTCAGGTAGGGTACAGGGGTGGTGGGATACAAAATAGAAAAGCTGTTTTGAATTACTTGGGTTATTTTAGATTTTACCTCATGCTTTTTTTCCCCCCTCTCCCCTTAAATCAATGGGTCATTTTGATTGGATGGTAGAAAATAAATCATTAACCTTACTATTCAGGGTGCGATATTAAGGTTGATTTGATATCTGGTTGGTTGGTTTAGATTTTACCTCATGCTTTTTTTCCCCCCTCCCCTTAAATCAATGGGTCATTTTGATTCGACGGTAGAAAATAAATCAGTAACCTTTATATTCAGGGTGTGATATTAAGGTTGATTTGATATCTGGTTGGTTGGCGTTCTTTTCAGAATGTGGTTTTAAAAGGATAAATGACTGCTATAATATGGAAGTAGTTTTTCTAAACCCAGTTTCAGAGCGTTGTTTTAAAAGGATAAGTGACTGCTATAATATGGAAGTAGTTTTTCTAGACCCAGTTTCAGAGCGTTGTTTTAAAAGGATAAATGACTGCTATAATATGGAAGTAGTTTTTCTAGACCCAGTTTTATAGGTGACTCTTCCTAAGTAGTAGGTAGTTTCAGGACCGATGAAACTACCTGCAATGTGCTGTCCAATGTTCTGAAGTAGTAGGACTTTCTCTCTGGGGCCTCCCGCGTGGCTCGGCGGTCTAAGGTACTGCATCGCAGGGCTCGAGGCGTCACTACAGACCCGGGTTCCATCCCAGGATGTGTTACAGGCGGCCGTGACCGGGAGACCCATGAGGCGGCACACGATTGGCCCGGCGTCGTCTGGGTTAGGGGAGGGTTTGGCCCGGCGTCGTCTGGGTTAGGGGAGGGTTTGGCCCGGCGTTGTCTGGGTTAGGGGAGGGTTTGGCCCGGCGTTGTCTGGGTTAGGGGAGGGTTTGGCCCAGCGTTGTCTGGGTTAGGGGAGGGTTTGGCCCAGCGTTGTCTGGGTTAGGGGAGGGTTTGGCCCGGCGTTGTCTGGGTCAGGGGAGGGTTTGGCCCGGCGTTGTCTGGGTTAGGGGAGGGTTTGGCCCGGCGTCGTCTGGGTTAGGGGAGGGTTTGGCCCGGCGTCGTCTGGGTTAGGGGAGGGTTTGGCCCAGCGTCGTCTGGGTTAGGGGAGGGTTTGGCCCGGCGTTGTCTGGGTCAGGGGAGGGTTTGGCCCAGCGTTGTCTGGGTTAGGGGAGGGTTTGGCCCAGCGTTGTCTGGGTTAGGGGAGGGTTTGGCCCGGCAGGGATTTCCTTGTCCCATTGCGCTCTAGCGACTCCTTGTGACGGGTTGGGCGTCTACAAGCTGACTTCGGTTGCCAGTTGTACGGTGTTTCCTCCCACACATTGGTGAGGCTGGCTTCGGGGTTAAGCGAGCAGTGTCTCAACAAGCACTGCGGCTTGCCAGGGTCGTGTTTCGGAGGACGCATGGTTGTCGACCTTCACCTCTCCCTGTACGGGAGTTGCAGCGATGGGGCAAGATTCTAACTACTAATTGGATGTCATAATTAATTTTTTTAAACTCTGTCTCTGGTTCCTGTAACAGCACAGTGTTAGCATACCTATTTCACACATACTGTATGCAAGCAAGTCAGACTCAGGACCACGGAGTCAGTTCTTCCTCCTTGACTAGTGCAGCTGTAAGGAAGCACATTGCATATATTACCTCCTCGTATGGTAAAAAAAACCCATCTCTTCTGCATCTATTTATGAATATAGATCTATGTCCAAATGAAGGATAAGGTGTTTCAGTACCACCACCTTATTATAAGGGAAATGGTGATCCTGTATTCTAGGATTCAGAGAAGTCGCCATTTTGTTTGGGAATTGCAGATTGTATGATTGGTACCATTTTTGTTTCTTTCTAATTGTGTATAGCCTAGATAAAGCTGCTTCTTTATTCTCCTCCCCAAAGCTTTTTAAATCCTTTTCTAAAGGGTTTCATATATTATGCTTCTAGGTCAAGCAGTGAGCTTGGTGACATGCATGGAGAGGAGACGTCACATCACGTCTTGTCTCGGCTGCCAAATGCATTGTGATGAAGCCTAAGGGGACGCCTGACTGTCCTGGTTTCATTTCAACATCCTCCTCCTCAGTCTCGTGTACGAGAGGCAGGACTACAGTTCAGGTTTCAGAAAATAAAGGGACTAACGTTTAAAATATTGTGCTATTTTTTTCAAGTGAAATAGTCTACTTAAAAATCCTTGGGAAGAAGTCAAGACGCAGTACTGATATTTTCTCTGTAAAAACCCTTAGAAATCACTGGGGAGGGACAGAGAGCTAGTGAGACCCAGGTATGACAGATGAAGGGGGACAAGGAGGACAGAGCGAAGCCAAGTGTGAGCGAGAGAGACAAAGAGAGCGAGGGAGGGAGGGAAGGACTCCCTATAATAACTAGATAGAGGGTTTGTATCACTCTGGCCTTGTTTCCGTCACGACGCGACACAGCAGTGGTGGGCGCACACAAACATACACATACAGAGTGGCCAGTCCAGCATCACATGTAAACGTTTCAGCAAATGTTATTGTGTTTTCTTTTTTGTTTTAAACAGAACTGTGTTACTGTCTTATTGTCCAGCTGCAGTAATAAAAAGGAGAGGATCGGTCCGATGGCACTATTGTTTCACTTCATCACTGTTATTATTTTTGTCTCAGGTATTTTCCAAGAGGTCAGTGTGGTCGATGTTGCCTCCATCTTTGTAGTTCTTTGTAGTCTTGGGGTAGAGGTGCGTACCGTACTCAATAGTCCCCAGTGTGAGGGAGGAAGAGGAGGAAACCTCTTGTGATTGTGGCTCATGCTCTGGCTCAGAGGAAGGAGTTTAGTTTTGTCAGTGTGCTTTGACTTAGCGGCCCCGGACCCCACTGTCCACCTAGGAACACTGTCTGTCTGTCTGTGTCCTAAATAGCACCCTATTCCCTAGGTAGTGCACTACTTTTAGCCAGAGCTGTGAGGGGTTAGCCTGCAAAGAGGTTCTGGATAGAAGTAGTGCCCTACACATGCAATAGGGCTCCATTTTAGATTGACCCCTGTCTCATCAGAGTGGTTTTCTACAGTAGCACCAGGGGGAGGATAAGTCAGAAGGGAAGGGAAGGGGAGAGAGAGAGAGCCTTGGGCTTTCAGACCTCCACTCTGATATAAGGTCTTAGTGGGACAGATAGACAGACAGACAGAGAGCCTTGGGCCTTCAGACCTCCAGTCTGATATAAGGTCTTAGTGGGACAGATAGACAGACAGACAGAGAGCCTTGGGCTTTCAGACCTCCACTCTGATATAAGGTCTTAGTGGGACAGATAGACAGACAGACAGACAGACAGACAGACAGAGAGAGCCTTGGGCTTTCAGACCTCCACTCTGATATAAGGTCTTAGTGGGACAGATAGACAGACAGACAGACAGACAGAGAGCCTTGGGCCTTCAGACCTCCAGTCTGATATAAGGTCTTAGTGGGACAGATAGACAGACAGACAGAGAGAGCCTTGGGCCTTCAGACCACCACTCTGATATAAGGTCTTAGTGGGACAGATAGACAGACAGACAGAGAGAGCCTTGGGCCTTCAGACCTCCAGTCTGCTATAAGGTCTTAGTGGGACAGACAGACAGAGAGCTTTGGGCCTTCAGACCTCCAGTCTGCTATAAGGTCTTAGTGGGGTCTCTATCATCTAGCCCAGCCCCGGCCAGCGCCACCCCGATCCCAGTCACCCCGATTCCAGCAGCCATCCTGGATAAGGAATGGTGGTTCTGGGTCGGTGGAGGGCCAGAGAGGCTGTCTCCCGGCTCGGTCCAGTTGATGACAGGCTCCTCGGTGGGTAGCTGGTTCAGTTCTGACTGGGACCCGGTCCTGGAGGAAGCAGGGTTCCTGCTGATCACCAGGTCCAGTTTGTTGCCTGACTCGGCAATCAGAGGGACCACCAGACAGCAGTCGAAGTCTCTGGTCCTCACGTGGTTGATCTGAGAAACCAAAGACAAGGGAAAGAGTTATTTATATTTGGTTTAAAATCTTTGAGGTCCATTGAATTAATGTTTCAACTCAGATGTTACAGAGGCAACAAAAGGAAATGACTTGAGTTAGGAGTTTCCAGCTAGCAAGCACAGATTGGAGGTCCGCGGTGGCAAACGTCTGTTTGACCATCATCGGGTGAGCAGAGGTTTGCCACTATGCTGGTTTATATTTGGTTTAAAAGCTTTGGTTGAAAAGCAAAACAAACCAAAAAAGATGTAATATTTGTATTTCCTGAGGCTGAAAGTTTAACTTCAGGCTTTGCCTCAGAGCGGTTTCCTTTCATTTCAGTTAGAAGCCTACAAGACCAATACATCTACTCTGTTCAAACCTTCAGGTAAACAGTTTGTAAACCCAGTCCTGTCCTTCAAACATGAAGACAGATCACTTAAGTTCTCTCCCTCTGCTCCTGTATACAGCTGATTCATATTTACTGATGTACCCTTAAATTACCCCACAATAAACATACAAGCTGAATAATCTATCGTCTTGGCTATTGGAATAAACTGCAGTTCATTTCCTTGAGCATCTTGTGTTTGTGCTTTTAAAACATTGTCAGTGACTTGATCCAATAAAAGTTGAATAACGTCCCAAGATGACTTCCTCCTGTCAGCAGAATAAATTGGAGTTGAGTTCCTTGTTTGTGCTTTTAAAACAACAACAGTGACCTGAGGAAAGCTGATAAGGAACGACAGTCTCTCTCTCTGAGCAGCGAATAATGAGAGAACCTTTCTTTTCATATGCTAATGACACGTTCACTAGATTGATAGCTTCCCTGGAGAGGGATTCATCTATCCATCAATATGAATCTCTCTGCAAAGTCAGCCTCACTTAGACCAGCGGGAAATTAGGCCAATGTTGTGTATCAATTTGGGCCACAAAAAAAAAAATACAAAAATCATTTGAGGTTTTATGAACTGTGTAGATATGCTCTACTTTAGGGAGCTCTAACTGTAACACCCATATCTACTTCCTACCTTTAGCTACATGTAGGAAATACAAACTATTGGAAAGGTCAAATGATTTTTTATCTAAATGTTGAAAGTGCTTGTGGGTGACGGAGAGAAACAACATGGTGCAGTTTGAGGCCGTGTGGAGGAGAGTGATGCGGGCGCTGGAGATGGGGGTGTGAGCAGGTGGGTCTGGGCAGGGTGATGTTGTGGATGTGTGTGTTCTGCATGAGGAAGCATCTGTGCCCACGTGTGTGTGTGTACCTGTAGCAGCCTGTCGTAGGACTTCAGCCCCCCGACCTCTGCAGGTCCCCCTGGGAGGATGTTGTTGACATAGACACCTTTCTCCAGGAGGCCATCAGACACACTGAAGCCAAAGTCTTCAAGGTCCGACTCCTTCAACAGACTCACCTGCACAATCAATCAATAATGTCCTCAACTATCAATCAATCATTTAACCTGGTATAAATAATGCACTTCAATGATAGACTGGATGACAGGCTGTGTCTACTGACAGCATAACATGATTGATAGACTGGATGACAGGCTGTGTCTACTGACAGCATAACATGATTGATAGACTGGATGACAGGCTGTGTCTACTGACAGCATAACATGATTGATAGACTGGATGACAGGCTGTGTCTACTGACAGCATAACATGATTGATAGACTGGATGCCAGGCTGTGTCTACTGACAGCATAACATGATTGATAGACTGGATGACAGGCTGTGTCTACTGACAGCATAACATGATTGATAGACTGGATGACAGGCTGTGTCTACTGACAGCATAACATGATTGATAGACTGGATGACAGGCTGTGTCTACTGACAGCATAACATGATTGATAGACTGGATGACAGGCTGTGTCTACTGACAGCATAACATGATTGATAGACTGGATGACAGGCTGTGTCTACTGACAGCATAACATGATTGATAGACTGGATGACAGGCTGTGTCTACTGACAGCATAACATGATTGATAGACTGGATGACAGGCTGTGTCTACTGACAGCATAACATGATTGATAGACTGGATGACAGGCTGTGTCTACTGACAGCATAACATGATTGATAGACTGGATGACAGGCTGTGTCGACTGACAGCATAACATGATTGATAGACTGGATGACAGGCTGTGTCTGCTGACAGCATAACATGATTGATAGACTGGATGACAGGCTGTGTCTGATGACAGTCATAACATGATTGATAGACTGGATGACAGGCTGTGTCTGATGACAGTCATAGCATGTCAGTACCAGAGCTTCATCATAAATGAAGTTGTCAAACAGCTCAAGTTGAAGACACACACACACTTAAGATGCGTCAGCCCTTTCTTACCTTCTCAGGGTTTTTAACCCCTCTGACGTTCCATGAAATGAAGTGATGTAAACAGTGTAAAGCAGCAGTACTCTGGCCCTGGAGGGCCTTGGTGGTGTTTTATCATCGTTACCTTGTGCAGCTCCACTGGGGTGGGCGACATGACGTCATTCATCTCCTGTTTCATCTTCCTCATGGCGAAGGCCTTGCGCCCCCCGTCGCTGGGCAGGGTGTTGGAGCGTGAGGACTGGTTGTACTGCGGCCGGGCAGCGCTGCGCTCCTGGAAGCTGGCCTGCCGACCCAGGTGGCTCCTCAGAGGAGCAGGGTCATGGTTCAGACTCAGACTGCTGCCTGACATAATGGTGGCCTGGAGGGGGATGGGGGGAGGAGACAACGGGGGAGGAGATGAGGGAGGGGACCGAGAGAAAAGAGAGAGGAGGAGAGGGAGGAGATGGGGGAGGGAGAGAGGGAAGGGAGGAGAGGGGGAGATGGAGAGGAGGGAGGGAGAGAGAGAGAGAAGAGAGAGGGCGAGACGGAGGAGATGAAGGAGGGGGAGGAGAGGGGAAATGAGAGGAGAGAGAGGAAGGGGAGAGGGAAGGGGAGAGGCCAGAGAGGGAGAAAAGGGGTGATGAACTTCCAAAGTGAGATATGAAGTACAAGGTACGCTCATGGACATGAGAATTGTTCCAGGTGTAGAATGTGTTCAAGCAGTATATCAAAGAGAAATGGTTTGATTGTAGAATAATAACATAGAAAGTTCCTGTTAGAAGAGATGGTCGGCTCATCATCATCACGACCCAATAAACAAACAAACAAAGACTGAAAAACTTCAAAACCCAAGACGCCTTGCAGCAACTGTCCCATCATGCTTTGCTCACACCGCCATGCCCATCGCCACATCATCATCATCACCACTCCTCCCTCTGATTGGACAGTAATGAGTGATGTCACTCAAACCTGATGTTTGTGACAAACAAATGAAACTGAACACTGTTTCACCCAAGCTGATGCATAGAGGTGTTGCAGAAACAGAAAGAGTTTGGCAAACAACACACTGTCAGTCTCCATGCACCAAGACACAAGGTACAGCGCTTTGACTCGAAATGGAAGATGTGTGATTCATTCCAACATACAATTTGCCAGTTTTCATGTTGACAAATGCAAAATGCTCTTCACTGCTGACATGAATGAACAGACATGTTCATTTACAGCGAATGAGGAGCCACAGGGTATATTCAGTCCAAGTTGAGGTGACATTTAATTCAGTCAAGCCTCTTTGATTTAATGTCTCCAAACTGAAACCATAATTATTTCTCTTCATTCCAAACTAACCTCTGTGATTCACACGGTGTTACTTACTTCCTGCATTGACACTTCATTTCAAGGTTCATTTACAATGTATTGCTGAGCGCCAACACACCTCCAGGCAGCACAACGGATGCATCCCAAATGGCCCACTATTCCCTTCATAGTACAGGGCCCATGTAGTGTATAATATAGGGACTAGGGCCCATGTAGTGTATAATATAGGGACTAGGGCCCATGTAGTGGATAATATAGGGAATAGGGCCCATGTAGTGTATAATATAGGGACTAGGGCCCATGTAGTGGATAATATAGGGAATAGGGCCATTGTAGTGGATAATATAGGGAATAGGGCCCATGTAGTGTATAATATAGGGAATAGGGCACATGTAGTGTATAATATAGGGAATAGGGCACATGTAGTGTATAATATAGGGAATAGGGCCCATGTAGTGTATAATATAGGGAATAGGGCCCATGTAGTGTATAATATAGGGAATAGGGCCCATATAGTGTATAATATAGGGAATAGGGTGCCATGTAGTGTATAATATAGGGAATAGGGCCCATGTAGTGGACAATATAGAGAATAGGGCCAATGTAGTGTATAATATAGGGAATAGGGTGCCATGTAGTGTATAATATAGGGAATAGGGCCCATGTAGTGTATAATATAGGGAATAGGGCCCACGTAGTGGATAATATAGGGAATAGGGCCCACGTAGTGTATAATATAGGGAATAGGGCCCACGTAGTGGATAATATAGGGAATAGGGTGCCATGTAGTGTATAATATAGGGAATAGGGCCCACGTAGTGGATAATATAGGGAATAGGGCCCATGTAGTGGATAATATAGGGAATAGGGCCCATGTAGTGGATAATATAGGGAATAGGGTGCCATGTAGTGTATAATATAGGGAATAGGGCCCATGTAGTGTATAATATATTGAATAGGGTGCCATGTAGTGTATAATATATTCGCTAGCGAGTCTGACTCACAATCAAGGATATTTCAACCTTGACAAATTCGTTTTACAAAGGGAAAAAATGTGTACGGTTGCCTCTACGTGAAAATGAACGTTGCATTAAATACACAAGGATATATTTGCAGTTAGATTGTCCTATGTGTCTAGGCTTCCCTTGAGGACAGACCAGGGAGTGTTCAGCCTGTGGTTGGCCGTGGTTCTATAACCAGGGTAGATGGTCCTCTATGGATGTCCGACCATAGAGTCAGGGTTTGAATCTATAACCAGGGTAGATGGTCCTCTATGGATGTCCGACCATAGAGTCAGGGTTTGAATCTATAACCAGGGTAGATGGTCCTCTATGGATGTCCGACCATAGAGTCAGGGTTTGAATCTATAACCAGGGTAGATGGACCTCTATGGATGTCCGACCATAGAGTCAGGATTTGAATCTATAACCAGGGTAGATGGACCTCTATGGATGTCCGACCATAGAGTCAGGGTTTGAATCTATAACCAGAGTAGATGGTCCTCTATGGATGTCCGACCATAGAGACAGGGTTTGAATGCACCCCCAGGATCTGAGACAAGCTGCTGGTGATCATCAGAGGCTACACAACACCACCCGCAGCCCACTAGCATGAGAGAGAGAACAAGAGAGAGAGAGGACAAGAGAGAGAGAACAAGAGAGAGAACAAGAGAGAGAACAAGAGAAAGAGAAAGAGAAAGAGAGAGAGAAAGAGTGACAGAGAGTGAAAAAGAGTGTGCGAAAGAGAGAGAAAGAGAGTGAGAGAGAGAGGGAGAATGAGAGAGTGAGAGAGAGAGAGAGAGAGAGAACAAGAGAGAGAGAACAAGAGAGAGCAAGAGAGTGAGAGAGAGAGAAAGAGAGTGAAATAGAGTGTGTGAAAGAGAGAGAAAGAGGGAGAATGAGAGAGTGAAAGAGAGAAAGAGAGAGAGAGAGCGAAAGAGAGAGAGAGAGCGAGAGAGAGAGAGAGAGAGAGAGAGAGAGAGAGAGAGAGAGAGAGAGAGAGAGAGAGAGAGAGAGAGAGAGAGAGAGGGGGGGGGGGGGGGGCAGCAGTACAGGGACAGCACCAGGGTGCCACAGTGTCAGCTACAAGCAGAGAGGAAGCCCCAAAAAGGAAAAGGGTGTACCAAGTTTCTCTTATTCAGAAGCCTGTCTGGCTCGTCCTGGAAAGAGAAGGAGTGGTTACACACATCAACAGGAAGTGACATCATGCAATTGAAAAAAGAGAACTCCAAAACAAGAAGTGGAAGGGATAGGGACAGAAGAGGTGAAAGGTGAGAGCTTTTCTTCACCAATATGTTACTGTATAAGCAACTGGTCCAGAAGATAGGTAGGTTTGTCAGTGTTGTGTTTGTATTGTACTGTGATGAATGAAACTGTACATGTCCTCAGCCATTTTAAATCTACTGTGATGAATAAAACTGTACATGTCCTCAGCCATTTTAAATCTACTGTGATGAATAAAACTGTACATGTCCTCAGCCATTTTAAATCTACTGTGATGAATGAAACTGTACATGTCCTCAGCCATTTTAAATCTACTGTGATGAATGAAACTGTACATGTCCTCAGCCATTTTAAATCTACTGTGATGAATGAAACTGTACATGTCCTCAGCCATTTTAAATCTACTGTGATGAATAAAACTGTACATGTCCTCAGCCATTTTAAATCTACTGTGATGAATGAAACTGTACATGTCCTCAGCCATTTTAAATCTACTGTGATGAATGAAACTGTACATGTCCTCAGCCATTTTAAATCTACTGTGATGAATGAAACTGTACATGTCCTCAGCCATTTTAAATCTACTGTGATGAATGAAACTGTACATGTCCTCAGCCATTTTAAATCTACTGTGATGAATGAAACTGTACATGTCCTCAGCCATTTTAAATCTACTGTGATGAATGAAACTGTACATGTCCTCAGCCATTTTAAATCTACTGTGATGAATGAAACTGTACATGTCCTCAGCCATTTTAAATCTACTGTGATGAATGAAACTGTACATGTCCTCAGCCATTTTAAATCTACTGTGATGAATGAAACTGTAGATGCCAGACTGGCCGTAGGTCTCCAGATCTTCCAGGGCCTGAGACCAGAAGTTCTCTTCCTGGTCCGGCTCGGTTAGCATTGTACTGTGATGAATGAAACTGTACATGTATTCGGCCATTTTGGCTCCATGTTACCTCCAGTTCCCTCAGGATGCCAGACTGGCCGCAGGTCTCTAGATCTTCAAGGGCCTGAGACCAGAAGTTCTCTTCCTGGTCCGGCTCGGTCCCGTCATGACCCACAGTGAACCTGGAGGGGGGAAAAGGTCAGAGGTTAACACCCCCAGTCAGCCAATCAGTGAGCAGTCAGGGCAAGCCACCACACTGATGAGGGCTGGTGACCACAACGTGTGGGCAGGGTGTCAATGGGCTGTGCAGGCAGAGAGAGTGGAACAGTAAGTAGCTAGGTAGCTAGGTAGCTAGGTAGGTAGGTAGCTAGGTAGGTAGGTAGCTAGGTAGGTAGGTAGCTAGGTAGGTAGGTAGGTAGGTAGGTAGGTAGGTAGGTAGGTAGGTACATACAGTTGAAGTCGGAAGTTTACATACACTTAGGTTGGAGTCATTAAAAATAATTTTTCAACCACTCCACACATTTCTTGTTAAAAAACTATAGTTTTGGCAAGTTGGTTAGGACATCTACTTTGTGCATGACACAAGTCATTTTTCCAACAATTGTTTACAGACAGATTATTTCACTTATAATTCACTGTATCACAATTCCAGTGGGTCAGAAGTTTACATACACTAAGTTGACTGTGTCTTTAAACAGCTTGGAAAATTCCAGAAAATGATGTCATGGCTTTAGAAGCTTTTGATAGGCTAATTGACAACATTTGAGTCAATTGTAGGTGTATTTGTGGATGTATTTCAAGGCCTACCTTCAAACCTTGCTTGACATCATGGGAAAATCAAAAGAAATCAGCCAAGACCTCAGAAAAAAATGATAGACCTCCCCAAGTCTGGTTCATCCTTGGGAGCAATTTCCAAACACCTGAAGGTACCACGTTCATCTGTACAAACAATAGTACACAAGTATAAACACCATGGGACCACGCAGCCGTCATACCGCTCAGGAAGGAGACGCGTTCTGTCTCCTAGAGATGAGCGTACTTTTGTGCGAAAAGTGTGAATTAATCCCAGAACAACAGCAAAGGACCTTGTGAAGATGCTGGAGGAAACGGGTACAAAAGTATCTATATCCACAGTAAAACGAGTCCTATATCGGCATAACCTGAAAGTCCACACAGCAAGGAAGAAGCCAATGCTCCAAAACCGCCATAAAAAGCCAGACTACGGTTTGCAACTGCACATGGGGACAAAGATCGTACTTTTTGGAGAAATGTCCTCTGGTCTGATGAAACAAAAATAGAACTGTTTGGCCATAATGAGCATCGTTATGTTTAGAGGAAAAAGGGGAATGCTTTCAAGCCGAAGAACACCATCCCAACCGTGAAGCACAGGGGTGGCAGCATCATGTTGTGGGGGTGCTTTACTGCAGGAGGGACTGGTGCACTTCATAAAATAGATGGCATCATGAGGCAAGAAAATGATGTATATTGAAGCAACATCTCAAGACATCAGTTAGGAGGTTAAAGCTTGGTCGCAAAGGGTCTTCCAAAAGGACAATGACCCCAAGCATACTTCCAAAGTTGTGGCAAATTGGCTTAAGGACAACAAAGTCAAGGTATTGGAGTGGCCATCACAAAGCCCTGACCTCAATCCTATAGAAAATTTGTGTGCAGAACTAAAAAAGTGTGTGCGAGCAAGGAGGCCTACAAACCTGACTCAATTACACAAGCTCTGTCAGGAGGAATGGGCCAAAATTCACCCAACGTATTGTGGGAAGCTTGTGGAAGGCTACCTGAAATGTTTGACCCAAGTAAAACAATTTAAAGGCAATCTAACCAAATATTAATTGAGTGTATGTAAACTTCTGACCCACTGGGAATGTGATTAAATAAATAAAAGCTGAAATAAATCAATCATTCTCTCTACTATTATTCTGACATTTCACATTCTTAAAATAAAGTGGTGATTCTAACTGACATAAAACAGGGATTTTTTGCTAAGATTAAATTGTGAAAAGCTGAGTTTAAATGTATTTGGCTAAGGTGTATGTAAACTTCTGACTTCAACTGTAGATAGCTAGGTAGGTAGGTAGCTAGATTGGTAAGTAAGTAGGTAGGTCGGTAGCTAGATTGGTAAGTAAGTAGGTAGGTCGGTAGCTAGGTAGCTAGGTAGGTAGATAGGTAGGTAGGTATGTACATAGGTAGCTAGGTAGGTAAGTAGGTACTGTATGTAGGTTCTGTAGGTAGGTAGGTAGGTAGGTAGGTAGGTAGGTAGGTAGGTAGGTATGTGGCTGGGTAGGTAGGTAGGTAGGTAGGTAGGTAGGTAGGTAGGTAGGTATGTGGCTAGGTAGGTAGGTAGGTAGGTAGGTATGTGGCTAGGTAGGTAGGTAGGTAGGTAGGTAGGTAGGTAGGTAGGTAGGTAGGTAGGTAGGTAGGTAGGTAGGTAGGTAGGTAGGTAGGTAGGTAGGTAGGTACTGTATGTATGTAGGTAGGTAGGTAGGTAGGTAGGATTGTAGGTAGGTATTGTATGTAGGTAGGTAGGTAGGTAGGTAGGTAGGTAGGTAGGTAGGTACTGTATGTATGTAGGTAGGTAGGTAGGTAGGTAGGTAGGTAGGATTGTAGGTAGGTACTGTATGTAGGTAGGTAGGTAGGTAGAAGAGGGCTGAGATATAGACACAAACAGAGAGGAGATAACACACCCCCAGACAGTTTGGACACAAGGAGATGGATGTGCCATGCTGGACCAAGGGCTGGGAGATCCAGCTGAGAGGTGTGTTTCAGAGACAGTTTGTTGTGGCTAACGGGAGCGACCAGTAGGGGGTTAGGATTTCAGTTGGTTTGGGTTGAGAACGTTAGTGGTGGGACGGAACAGCCCTGCCTTTGGCATTCAGGTGAAGGTGGGATCAGGTGTTGGGGTACAGGTGAGTGTGTGTTGTGTTGAGGTTAGGAGAGAGACAAGGTGGCTTGCTTGGTTTAAGTGGGAGACTGGGAGGTTTCAGTGAGAGGATTGGGTTTGGGTTGGTTTGAGAACATTAGCGGTGTGAGGGTACATTCTTGCCCTGTGCCACCCAGGTTAGGGTTAGGTGAGGTTAGGGTTGGGTTGGTTGGTTTGAGAACTAAAGGGGTGTAAGGAGACAGCCCTGCCGTGTGCCTCACCTGCTGTCAGTGATTAGGCCGGTGGGCAGAGTAGAAGCTCTGTCAAACGTTAAGGAAGAGAGGTATTTCAATCAACAATATTTCAAGAACACCAACACACCAATTTGATTCCGTTTCAAACCCTTTTCTGATGACGGTTAATTGATGAACAATTCAGGTGAATCTCTGTACCTTCTTGATGATCATCTTTGAGCAATAGAGGAGAATCCCCCCCCCCCGATAGAGGAGAACCCCCCCTCAATAGAGGAGAATCCCCCCCCAATAGAGGAGAACCCCCCCTCAATAGAGGAGAATCCCCCCCAATAGAGGAGAACCCCCCCTCAATAGAGGAGAATCCCCCCCCAATAGAGGAGAACCCCCCCTCAATAGAGGAGAACCCCCCCCCCCTCAATAGAGGAGAATCCCCCCCCCGATAGAGGAGAACCCCCCCCCCTCAATAGAGGAGAATCCCCCCCCCAATAGAGGAGAACCCCCCCTCAATAGAGGAGAACCCCCCCTCAATAGAGGAGAATCCCCCCCCCAATAGAGGAGAATCCCCCCCCCTCAGAGATACACACTAGTTATGAACCAGGAACATGTATCCATTAACACACTAGTTATGAACCAGGAACATGTATCTATTAACACACTAGTTATGAACCAGGAACATGTATCCATTAACACACTAGTTATGAACCAGGAACATGTATCTATTAACACACTAGTTATGAACCAGGAACATGTATCCATTAACACACTAGTTATGAACCAGGAACATGTATCTATTAACACACTAGTTATGAACCAGGAACATGTATCCATTAACACACTAGTTATGAACCAGGAACATGGATCCATTAACACACTAGTTACAGTATGAACCAGGAACATGTATCCATTAACACACTAGTTATGAACCAGGAACATGTATCCATTAACACACTAGTTATGAACCAGGAACATGTATCTATTAACACACTAGTTATGAACCAGGAACATGTATCCATTAACACACTAGTTATGAACCAGGAACATGTATCCATTAACACACTAGTTATGAACCAGGAACATGTATCCATTAACACACTAGTTACAGTATGAACCAGGTACATGTATCTATTAATACACTAGTTATGAACCAGGAACATGTATCCATTAACACACTAGTTATGAACCAGGAACATGTATCTATTAATACACTAGTTATGAACCAGGAACATGGATCCATTAACACACTAGTTACAGTATGAACCAGGAACATGTATCCATTAACACACTAGTTATGAACCAGGAACATGTATCCATTAACACACTAGTTATGAACCAGGAACATGTATCCATTAACACACTAGTTATGAACCAGGAACATGTATCTATTAACACACTAGTTATGAACCAGGAACATGTATCCATTAACACACTAGTTATGAACCAGGAACATGTATCCATTAACACACTAGTTATGAACCAGGAACATGTATCCATTAACACACTAGTTATGAACCAGGAACATGTATCTATTAACACACTAGTTATGAACCAGGAACATGTATCCATTAGGTCATGTGAGGTGTTATTCTGTCCTATTCCTTGTGGAATGTCTGTTGTTGTTTTTGTGGATGTGATTCTTCTGCAAAACCAATATCCCCCCTTAGGGATCAATACACTATTCTACCACGAGACCTATTTGACCAGGGCTCAAAGGGAATTCTGTAAGGGCGCTTTGCTTTCATTTACACTTGAATCTCTTTGAAGATTTCAATACTGCCTAAAGTGATTGTTTTTCCACTGTGCTAAGTCTCATCCTCAGCTATGATTATTCTCCATTGGATACCAAGCTATCACTTTAGCCCTGATATGTTCCATAAAGAACTAGATTAACTGAGGGTACATCTGAGGCCAGAGGGGAAACTATAAACAGGAACAGAGAACAGCTTTGATAGTACAGAAACTTTGATAAGCTTTGATATCAGTCCACAGGAAGAAGAACAAATCTGTGTTCTGTACTTCCTGTCCCCTTTTGTACTTTATTCCTAAGCTTCTAAAAGGGATTTCTGATAGAAGATATGCTAATGACTGAATTATAAAGAGCTTCTTTATCAAACACAAACAGCTGTTAGCCAAGGTCAAGTTCAAATAGCAGCTGTATTATCAGTAGTATGTACACATACTAGTAATATTTCACTAATAATACTTTAAAGTTGTAGTGTTTCTGGGCTGCCATTGTGTACGGTGTGTGTGTGTATGTTTACCGGCAGGGAACTCAGAACAATCACTGAAACATGACTGAGGTGTTTGACAGTGGGTTGCAAGATAAAGGGCCAGTGGTGGTGTTGCTGAGAGGTCAAGGGTTAGAGGTTCAGAGGTTAAAGGTGAGAACAGGGTTGAATGTACCCGCCGGCGGTGGGTCTGTCCCATTCGTCATCGCTGAGGCCCAGGTCTGCCAGGATGTTGTGTCTCTGGCGGGTGCTGACGGGGGACAGGCTGCCTTGGCTGGGCTTGGCGTTCCTCCACTCATGGCTGTGGAAGCTGTAGCCAGACGCCTGGAAACCTGGGGCTGGGATGGGACACATACACACACGACAAGACGATGTTAGCCCACTGAGCTAAAGTCTAGAGCTAACAGTCTTTCAGGTATCAGGCAAGTTTCCTCCTCACATGAGCATAGTTCAGTCAAAACCCTCCATTACATCTCCACTGTATGTACCTGTCGTGCTACAGCCACTCACTGGTGATAATGTAGTACAACACCTTGCTGAACGGACCTTCCTGTCACTGAACATTTTTCCTGTAGAACTAGTTGGTCCATATGAATTGAGTGTTAGAGTGTGTGTGGAATTCTCTCTCTCTCTCTCTCTCTCTCTCTGTCTCTCTCTCTCTCTCTCTCTCTCAATTCAATTCAATTGACTTTATTGACATGGCAAGTTTATTATTACTTACATTGTCAAAGTATACATATCGAAAAATAAAATTAAAATTAAAATATATATTTATATATATATAATATATATATATATATTTATATATAAATAAATGGTGGGACCAACATCAATAACAATAGTAGTAGTGGACATGGGATTACTATTAATATTAATCAGAACAACAATACATTAAAGTGATGGTAGTAGACCAGTGTCAACATGACTGAGAAGACACATGATGTGGTATGAAAGACAAAAATATTATCCACATTACATTGCACTTTTCACTGGCTGTCCCTCAGGTTGTGGCAGGAGGACACATATTTGGCTGCCAAAACTGCACATTTTGGCTTTTTCACCCAATAAATATTAGATTTTGTCTTCATCTTTTATAGTTTCAAATTCTTTGTATTGAATGATAATTTTGGGAAAGAAATATTCTCTTAGGTCTGAGTATTTGTCACAGTGTAATAGGAAATGCAGCTCTGTCTCTACCTCTCCCCTGGAGCAGAGTGAGCACAGCCTTTCCTCTCTGGGCAGCCAGGTTTGTCTGTGACGACCTGTCTCTATAGACAGACTGTCCTCTCTGGGCAGCCAGGTTTGTCTGTGACGACCTGTCTCTATAGACAGACTGTCCTCTCTGGGCAGCCAGGTTTGTCTGTGACGACCGGTCTCTATAGCCAGACTGTGCTCACTGAGTCTGTACCTGATCAGTGTTTTCCTCAGTTTTCTATCAGTCACAGTGGTCAGATAGTCTGCCACCATGTACTGTCTGTTTAGAGACAAATAGCATTGAAGTTTACTTAGATTTTTTGTGGTGTCTTTCCAATAGGTGATATATTTTTCTTTTTGTTTTGTGATGATTTGGTTGGGCCAGATGTGCTGTCCTGAGGCTCTATGGGGTTGGTTTGGCTTAGTGAACTGAGCCTCAGAACCAGCTGGCTGAGGGGACTCTACTCTTGTTTCATCTCTTGACATTGTAGAGCTGTGTGATGGAATGTTTTGGGGGCACTTGTTTTTAGATGGTTGTACAATTTGATGTCTCTTTTTTCTATTTGAATGAGGTGGGGGCTTTGGCCCATTTCTGCTCTACATGCGTTATTTTGAGTTTTTCTTTGCACTTGTAATACAGTCTTGCAAAACTCCGCATGCAGTATTTCGATTTGATGTTTGTCCCATTTGGTAAATTCATTATTAGAGATTGGACCCCATACTTCACTGCCATATAGAGCAATTGGTTCTATAACTGATTGGAACATTTTGAGCCAGATTCTAATTGGAATTTTGATTTTGATGTTCCTTTTAATGGCATAGAATGCTCTTCTTGCTGTGTCTCTCAGCTCCTTCACAGCCATGTGAAAGCTACCTGTGTTGCTGGTATTTAGTCCTAGATATGTGTCGTTTTTGGTGTGTTCTAATAGAACTGTGTCCAAATATAATTTATATTTGTCATCCTGATTTCCAGACCTTTTTTGGAATATCCTTATATTTGTTTTTTTTAGGTTAACGGTCAGAGCCCAGACAGAACCTGTGGTTAACGGTCAGAGCCCACGTCTGACAGAACCTGTGGTTAACGGTCAGAGTCCAGGTCTAACAGAACCTGTGGTTAACGGTCAGAGCCCAGGTCTGACAGAACCTGTGGTTAACGGTCAGAGCCCACGTCTGACAGAACCTGTGATTAACGGTCAGAGCCCACGTCTGACAGAACCTGTGGTTAACGGTCAGAGTCCAGGTCTGACAGAACCTGTGGTTAACGGTCAGAGCCCAGGTCTAACAGAACCTGTGGTTAACGGTCAGAGCCCAGGTCTGACAGAACCTGTGGTTAACGGTCAGAGCCCAGACAGAACCTGTGGTTAATGGTCAGAGTCCAGGTCTGACAGAACCTGTGGTTAACGGTCAGAGCCCAGGTCTGACAGAACCTGTGATTAACGGTCAGAGCCCACGTCTGACAGAACCTGTGGTTAACGGTCAGAGTCCAGGTCTAACAGAACCTGTGGTTAACGGTCAGAGCCCAGGTCTGACAGAACCTGTGGTTAACGGTCAGAGCCCACGTCTGACAGAACCTGTGGTTAATGGTCAGAGTCCAGGTCTGACAGAACCTGTGGTTAACGGTCAGAGCCCAGGTCTGACAGAACCTGTGATTAACGGTCAGAGCCCACGTCTGACAGAACCTGTGGTTAACGGTCAGAGTCCAGGTCTGACAGAACCTGTGGTTAACGGTCAGAGCCCAGGTCTAACAGAACCTGTGGTTAACGGTCAGAGCCCAGGTCTGACAGAACCTGTGGTTAACGGTCAGAGCCCAGACAGAACCTGTGGTTAATGGTCAGAGTCCAGGTCTGACAGAACCTGTGGTTAACGGTCAGAGCCCAGGTCTGACAGAACCTGTGATTAACGGTCAGAGCCCACGTCTGACAGAACCTGTGGTTAACGGTCAGAGTCCAGGTCTGACAGAACCTGTGGTTAACGGTCAGAGCCCAGGTCTGACAGAACCTGTGGTTAACGGTCAGAGCCCAGGTCTAACAGAACCTGTGGTTAACGGTCAGAGCCCAGGTCTGACAGAACCTGTGGTTAACGGTCAGAGCCCAGACAGAACCTGTGGTTAACGGTCAGAGCCCAGGTCTGACAGAACCTGTGATTAACGGTCAGAGCCCAGGTCAGACAGAACCTGTGATTAACGGTCAGAGCCCAGGTCTGACAGAACCTGTGATTAACGGTCAGAGCCCAGGTCTGACAGAACCTGTGATTAACGGTCAGAGCCCAGACAGAACCTGTGATGAACGGTCAGAGCCCAGGTCTAATAGAACCTGTGGTTAACGGTCAGAGCCCAGGTCTAACAGAACCTGTGGTTAACGGTCAGAGCCCAGGTCTGACAGAACCTGTGGTTAACGGTCAGAGCCCAGGTCTGACAGAACCTGTGGTTAACGGTCAGAACCCAGACAGAACCTGTGATTAACGGTCAGAGCCCAGGTCTGACAGAACCTGTGATTAACGGTCAGAGCCCAGACAGAACCTGTGGTTAACGGTCAGAGCCCAGGTCTAACAGAACCTGTGATTAACGGTCAGAGCCCAGGTCTAACAGAACCTGTGGTTAACGGTCAGAGCCCAGGTCAGACAGAACCTGTAATTAACGGTCAGAGCCCAGACAGAACCTGTGGTTAACGGTCAGAGCCCAGTTCTGACAGAACCTGTGAAGACGATCTAGGTGCTGCTGTAGCCCCTCTTTAGTGGGAGACAGCAGCACCAGGTCATCTGCGTACAGCAGACACTTCAGTGTTGTGCAGGGTGAGACCAGGTGCTGCCGATTCTTCTAATGTTTTTGCCAAGTAATTAATGTAGATGTTAAATAGTGTTGGACTTATTGGACAGCCCTGTTTCACTCCCCGTCCCTGAGAGAAGAAGTCTGTTTGCTTGTTGCCAATTTTAACCGCACATTTGTTTTTACTGTACATTGATTTAATAACATCATATGTTTTCCCTCCAATAACTTTCTATTAGTTTATAAAAAGACCTTTGTGCCAAATTGAATCAAATGCTTTCTTGAAATCTACAAAACACGAGTAGATTTTGCCTTTGTTTTGGTTTACTTGTTTGTCAATTAGAGTGTGGAGGGTGGAAATGTGGTCTGTTGTACGATAATTTTTTTGAAATCCAATCTGGCTTCTGCTCAGGACGTTGTGTTTGTCAAGGAAGTGATGCAGTCTGCTATTTATGATACTGCAGAGAATTTCCCCCAAGTTGCTGTTAACACAAATTCCTCTGTAATTATTTGGGTCAAATTTGTCTCCATTTTTATAGATTGGTGTGATCAATCCCTGGTTCCAAATATCAGGGAAAATACCTGCAGTGAGGATAATGTTGAAGAGTCTGAGTACAGCCAATTTATATTTGTTGTCTGTATATTTGATAATTTCATTTAAAATACCATCAGCACCACAGACCTTTTTAGGTTGGAGAGTGTGTAGTTTTTCCAATAATTCTTCTTCTGTAATTGGGGTATCCACAGGATTCTGATAGTCTTTGACTGCTGATTCAAGGATTTGTAATTGTTCTTGTATATCTTTTTGTTCTGGGCTCTTTGTTATATCGCTGTAGAGGTTTTCAAAGTGATTTATCCACATATCCCCAGTTTGGACAGCCAATTCCTCCTGATGAGGTTTGTTTAATTTATTCCAACTCTCCCAGAAGTGGTTTGATTCTATGGATTCTTCAATTCCATCCAGCTGATTTCTAATGTGCTGTTCCTTTTTGGTTCTTAGGGTGTGTTTGTATTGCTTCAGTGTTTCCCCATATTGAAGGTGTATATTTTTATTGTCTGGTTCTCTGTGTTTTTGATTAGATATATCCCTCAATGACTTTCTTAGATTTTTGCAATCATTATCAAACCATTTTTCATTATCTGTTATTTCTGTTTTTCTTCTTATGCTTCTTTAGATTAGTCTAATTTGTCAAATATAAAGTTTATGTTCCAAACAGCCAAATTTACACCTTCATTGCTGAAGGAGAATGTTGCTGTTTGCTCTCCCTGAGCAGGACCACCTCCCCCCTCCAGTCTGGTGAACTCATCCCTCATGGTATCCATGGTGGTGAGGAGGACCACCTCCCCCCTCCAGTCTGGTGAACTCATCCCTCATGGCAGCCATGGCAGCTTGTTAGTCTGCTGGCTAGGTCTTTGTTGTGTAGCTAGCTAGCTAGAGTCAAAGCTTCTTAACTTGAGGTGCAAAGTTACTTTTTTTCTATTCTGAATGAATAGAGTTGTTGTTCATCACTTCTTGTCTGGAATTCTTTTTCGATTAGAGTGTTTATCTCATTCTAAAAACCAAAAAATATGAATATATCAGGAGCTCATGTTGAGCATGACTCCCTCTCTCTCTCTCAATTTCAATTCAATTCAATTCAATTTGCTTTATTGGCATGACGTAACAATGTACATATTGCCAAAGCTTATTTAGGATATTTACAATATGAAAATAATGAGAATCAAAATTGTCAACGGGACAACAGTAACAACAATAACCAAGGGTCAAAATAACCATACATTCAACAATAACAATAAGCATACAGTAGAGGACATGTGCAGGTTGATTGGTCTGTCAGACACTGTCCCTCATCTTATGGCTGCCAACCCACAGCTCTGAGTCCTCCCCCAACAGGACGGGTAGCCTACTCTCATAAGAGAGGTCCTTGAAACCTTGAATAAGGGTTTCAAATTTGGGGAAATGACACTCTATAATTGTTTTATATTTTTTACATTTGGTCAGGAAATGCAGCTCCGTCTCAGGTTCTGCTGTTGTGCAGTGGTTGCACAGCCTTTCCTCTACAGGGAGACAGGTTTTCCTGTGTCTACCCTTCTCAATGGCAATGCTGTGCTCACTGAGCCTGTACTTTGTCAAGGTTTTTCTAAGGTTTTGATCAGTAACCATGGTCAAATATTTAGCCACGGTGTACTGTCGATTTAGGGCCAGATAGCACTGCATTTTGCTTTGTGCTTGTGCTTGTGTTTTCCAGTAAACAATGTAGTTTTGTTTTGACTGTGTTGTAATTTGGTTTATTCTGATTGATTGGATGTTCTGGTCCTGAGGCTTCAGTGTGTTAGTAGAACAGGTTTGTGAACTCAGCCCCAGGACCAGCTGGATGAGGGGACTTTTCTTTGCTCAGCTCTTGGCATTGCAGGGCTTGGTAATGATATGAGAGGGGGTCACTGTATTTTAGATGTTTACAAAACTGAATTGCTCTTTTTTGAGTTTTTAATATTAGTGGAGATCTCTCTCTCTCTCTCTCTCTCTCTCTCTCTCTCTCTCCTGATATTGAGATAAACAAAGACATCTGACTGTTTGGCTGCTGCGGCTCTATTCTGCTGCTGTGTTTCATCAATAATGTAGAGCTGCTGGAGTTTCTATTCCCTGTGTGTGATCCAGCTCTACCTGTGTAAACATCTATGAGTTACGCTAGAGCTGAGTCCACATGGTGCTACATGGGGGCCGCAAGGGAGCCACAAGGGAGCCACAAGGGGGCCGCAAGGGAGCCACAAGGGAGCCACAAGGGAGCCACAAGGGAGCCACAAGGGAGCCACAAGGGAGCCACAAGGGGGCCGCAAGGGAGCTACAAGGGAGCCACAAGGGGGCCACAAGGGGGCCACATGGGGGCCGCAAGGGAGCCACAACGGAGCTACAAGGGAGACACAAGGGAGCCACAAGGGAGCTACAAGGGAGCCACATGGGAGCCACAAGGGAGCCACAACTGGGCCACATGGGGACCGCAAGGGAGCCACAACGGGGCCACAAGGGAGCTACATGGGAGCCACAAGGGAGCTACATGGGAGCCACAAGGGAGCCACAACGGGGCTAAAAGGGAGCTACATGGGAGCCACAAGGGAGCTACAAGGGAGCCACAAGGGAGCTACATGGGAGCCACAACGGGGCCACACACACACAGACACACACACACACACACACACCGGGGCAGCAACAACTCTAGACCTGCCAATGCCTTTCTTCTGGTTCTATAGGCCTTGGCACAGCAAAGCTCATTCCTCCTATGGGACATTAGATGGATGATCATTCCTCCTATGGGACATTAGATGGATGATCATTCCTCCTATGGGACATTAGATGGATGATCATTCCTCCTATGGGACATTAGATGGATGATTATTCCTCCTATGGGACATCAGATGGATGATCATTCTTCCTATGGGACATTAGATGGATGACATGATGATCATTCCTCCTATGGGACATTAGATGGATGACATGATGATCATTCCTCCTATGGGACATCAGATGGATGACATGATGATCATTCCTCCTATGGGACATCAGATGGATGACATGATGATCATTCCTCCTATGGGACATTAGATGGATGACATGATGATCATTCCTCCTATGGGACATTAGATGGATTATCATTCCTCCTATGGGACATTAGATGGATGACATGATGATCATTCCTCCTATGGGACATTAGATGGATGACATGATGATCATTCCTCCTATGGGACATTAGATGGATTATCATTCCTCCTATGGGACATTAGATGGATGACATGATGATCATTCCTCCTATGGGACATTAGATGGATGAACATTCCTCCTATGGGACATTAGATGGATGATCATTCCTCCTATGGGACATTAGATGGATGATCATTCCTCCTATGGGACATTAGATGGATGATCATTCCTCCTATGGGACATTAGATGGATGATCATTCCTCCTATGGAACATTAGATGGATGATCATTCCTCCTATGGGACATTAGATGGATGATCATTCCTCCTATGGAACATTAGATGGATGATCATTCCTCCTATGGGACATTAGATGGATGATCATTCCTCCTATGGAACATTAGATGGATGATCATTCCTCCTATGGGACATTAGATGGATGATCATTCCTCCTATGGAACATTAGATGGATGATCATTCCTCCTATGGGACATTAGATGGATGATCATTCCTCCTATGGAACATTAGATGGATGATCATTCCTCCTATGGAACATTAGATGGATGATCATTCCTCCTATGGGACATTAGATGGATGATCATTCCTCCTATGGGACATTAGATGGATGATCATTCCTCCTATGGAACATTAGATGGATGATCATTCCTCCTATGGAACATTAGATGGATGATCATTCCTCCTATGGGACATTAGATGGATGATCATTCCTCCTATGGGACATTAGATGGATAATCATTCCTCCTATGGGACATTAGATGGATGACATGATAGCCATATGTGAAATACAAGTACAGCATACGGATGTATATATTGATTAACAATAAACAGATTCCTCGTCCTTCTGCCTTTCGATATAATGGATGGGATATAAAATAATACAATCACAATAGCGTATGGATTTTCTCCTCATAGTACATCTCCTAATAGGACCAGCATGGTTCTCCTCATAGTAAATCTCCTAATAGGACCAGCATGGTTCTCCTCATAGTAAATCTCCTAATAGGACCAGTATGGTTCTCCTCATAGTAAATCTCCTAATAGGACCAGTATGGTTCTCCTCATAGTAAATATCCTAATAGGACCAGCATGGTTCTCCTCATAGTAAATCTCCTAATAGGACCAGCATGGTTTTCCTCATAGTAAATCTCCTAATAGGACCTGCATTGTTCCTCTCATAGTAAATCTCTTAATAGGACCAGCATGGTTCTCCTCATAGTAAATCTCCTAATAGGACCAGCATGGTTCTCCTCATAGTAAATCTCCTAATAGGACCAGTATGGTTCTCCTCATAGTAATAGGACCAGCATTGTTCTCCTCATAGTAAATCTCCTAATAGGACCAGCATGGTTCTCCTCATAGTAAATCTCCTAATAGGACCAGTATGGTTCTCCTCATAGTAATAGGACCAGCATGGTTCTCCTCATTGTAAATCTCCTAATAGGACCAGCATGGTTCTCCTCATAGTAAAAGGACCAGTATGGTTCTCCTCATAGTAAAAGGACCAGCATGGTTCTCCTCATAGTAAAAGGACCAGCATGGTTCCTCATTCATTCTAGCACATGTTGGATAATGTTTTGAATGCATCCCAAATGGCACCCTATTCCCTATATATTGCACTACATTCGACCAGAGCCGTATGTGTGTGTGTTTTCGCTCGTAGTGTGTGTGTGTGTGTGTTTTCGCTCATAGTGTGTTTGTGTGTGTGTTTTCGCTAGTAGTGTGTGTGTATGTGTGTGTGTGTGTGTGTGTGTTCTCTCCCTACTCAGGGTGATTATAGTTAACTAAGAGGCCTTACTGTGTTGGGAGGAGACTAATTGTAAATCCAACACATCATTGCTGTGGGGACCATTCTACCATTATAATGGTTATGGGCATCCCTAGATCCATTAGCCAATCATTTCCTCTTCCAGCCAATCCGCACGTCGCCTCGCCCACAGCTGTATAATGCATAATGAATGCTCTGATATAAATTGCCCTCTAGGAATCAGGAAGGATGTACTGGCAACGTGAGCTGTATTCTCTAAAGTCTATTGTTTTGGACAACTGCTGTGGATGTTGCTATGGTGATGGACAGTAATGGTTTGTTTTATTAGTGTTGTGTTTTTGGACACTAGTGTAGTAAAAAGATGTGAGCTTCCCATTCTGTCTGTCCCTCAATGTCTGTAACTGTCAGGGACACACATGCCACATATGCATGTACACGCACGCACGCACACACACACACACACACACACACACACACACACACACACACACACACACACACACACACACACACACACACACACACACACACACACACACACTCTCTTTCCTCTCACCCTGGGTGTTGAAGGTGGTGTCTATGGCCGAGCCGTCCCAGGACTCCACGGCTGAGTCCACAGAGGGGATGGTGGTGGAGTAGAGGTCAGAGAGCTTCCCAAGTTTCTGGCTCTCTGCCTGGCCTCCCAGCCCGCCTAACCCTGCCTCGTCCTCCACATCACTCAGCATCACATCACTGAGATGACCAGACACCGACGGCTGCTTGGGACTGGCCACTAGAGGAGGGAGGGAGAGAGAGGGGGTGAGAGAGAGAGAGGGGGAGAGAGAGAGAGAGAGAGGGGGAGAGAGAATATGAGAAAATGTAAAGGGAGAAAGTGTGAAACAAAGGAAAATGGTGAGGCGAGGGTCAGAGAGAGAGAGAGAGAGAGAGAGAGGCTCAGAGAAAGAGAGAGAGAGAGAGAGAGAGAGAGAGAGAGAGACAAGCAGAGGAAGAAATGCTAATACAATCAGTTATTTTTCCCTCACAGCCGTTTCCAGACAACTTCTAAATCAATCTCACTGTAGTTCAGCAGAAATAAGCGCAGCTCAAGATAAGAACAAATTGTCTTCTGTAGTGGGACCATATCTGCTGTAAATTCTCTGTATTGAATCCATTTGGCAGCCTATACCAACACAACAAGTGATCTGGGAATAGTCTGGCCGTGTTGAAATACTATTTCATCCACTGTGATGAGGTGTGTACAGCGTTGATATGTGTGTGTGCGCGGGTATGTGTGTGTTTAGGTGTGTGTGTGTGGTACACAGTGTGTGTACATGGTAGAGTACAGCACAGCATAGATAACTAACGTGTTGTGTGTAGATTGCATTGACAGGCCTATTAGGGTATAGTACATTGTTATGTAGATGACCCCAGTGAGTGCTCTGTTTGTACTATGTCATGTGTGATGATCTTTGACCTCAGTGAGTGCTCTGTTTGTACTATGTCATGTGTGATGGTCTTTGACCCCAGTGAGTGCTCTGTTTGTACTATGTCATGTGGAAGGTCTTTGACCCCAGTGAGTGCTCTATTTGTACTATGTCATGTGTGATGGTCTTTGACCTCAGTGAGTGCTCTGTTTGTACTATGTCATGTGTGATGGTCTTTAACCCCAGTGAGTGCTCTGTTTGTACTATGTCATGTGTGATGGTCTTTAACCCCAGTGAGTGCTCTGTTTGTACTATGTCATGTGTGATGGTCTTTGACACCAGTGAGTGCTCTGTTTGTACTATGTCATGTGTACTGTGTGATGGTCTTTGACACCAGTGAGTGCTCTGTTTGTACTATATCATGTGTACTGTGTGATGGTCTGAGGGTTGAAAATAAGGTCTGAGGGCAACACAGGGTTAGGAGATGTGGTATGTTTTGTTGTATGCGATAATCTTCATCAGCTAACGTCACTGTTTGGAAAGTTTTGAAGCATTTATGTAATCAGAACAAGCACATAAAGACTTCATCATTCATAAAGGTCATCATTCATAAAGGTCATCATTCATAAAGGTCATCATTCATAAAGGTCACGTTACCTGACTGATATCATCTCACAGAACAAAACATGAAGACTTCATCATTCATAAAGGTCATCATTCATAAAGGTCATCATTCATAAAGGTCACGTTACCTGACTGATATTATCTCACAGATCACAACATGAAGACTTCATCATTCATAAAGGTCATGTTACCTAACTGATATTATCTCACAGATCACAACATGAAGACTTCATCATTCATAAAGGTCATCATTCATAAAGGTCATGTTACCTGACTGATATTATCTCACAGAACAAAACCAATCACATCTCCTGAGTCTGTGATGACCTCAGACCTCATTTTCAGCGTTTATCCCAAACCCCCCACAGGAACGGCTGAACCAAACAGAGGAACGGCTGAACCAAACAGAGGAACGGCTG